>NC_137114.1:46019005-46274005 GCF_949357685.1 Gobio gobio
ACACACATGTTTGTTTTTGTGAAATGTGAGGACATTCCATAGGCGTAATGGTTTTTATACCGTACAAACCGTATTTTCTATCCCCTTACACTGCCCCTGCCCCTAAACCTACCCCTCACACACACACACACACACACTGCCCCTGCCCCTGCCCCTAAACCTACCCCTCACACACACACACACACACTGCCCCTGACCCTAAACCTAACCCTCACAGGAGACTGTGCAGTTCACTTTCTGTGAAAAAAACCTCATTCTGTGTGATTTATAAGCATTTTGAAAAGTGAGGACATGGGGAACGTCCTCATATTTCACCCTCTTTTTGTAATACCTTTGTCATACCCATGTCATTATACACATTTGTGTCCTGATATTTCACAAAAACATGCCCACACACACACACACACACACACACACACACACACACACACACACACACTCAAACACTTACTCTCTCACACACACACACACACTCACACACACACACACACACACACACACACACACACACACACACACACACACACACACACACACACACATACACACACACACACACCCTCACTCATACACACACACACACTCTCTCTTCCTCTTTCTCACACACACACACACACACACAAATTTCCAGGGGTGTCAACTGGTTATGGCCGGGTGTGGCGGCTGCTAAACCTTGGCTTCCTGGTCAGGTCAATGCAAAGACATTTTTCGTGCAGAATTTATGGAGTTATAATACTACGGCTAACATATAATTCATAATTGTTTAATTAAAGATAAAAACAAGTAAATTAAGGCGATCTGGTTATTATATTCGCGCTGCAAATCATATTCATTTATTTAAAAAAACTCAATGAGTTTGCATTGAACTTACTGACAGCTCCAGTGATTATAAAGGAGTGCTCTCTGTGTAATTTCATTCGCAATTTAAAGAAAAGTTTGTTTTTCATGAGACTTATATACTTCACACAAGATGGACAAAAAATGACAAAAAAAAAGATTTTTTTTAATGTTATAATAGTGATTTGATAATCTCTGACAATAAATCCAAAAGCAAAAAAACGTGAAAAAACTGTTAGGGAGTGGAAGTGCTCCTCTGCCGCCATCTACTGGTTATAGTGCTAATTTCAAATAAAAGTGTTTGTATTTCACCAAGTGTTAGTTTTCCTACACTGTGAAACTTTTAGTTTTACAAATTTGGACAATCTTTAAAGATTGAACACATTTTCTTTTGGCCATCACATTAAAAAATAACATTTACATTTTAATATTCAGACTTTTGAGCTTTGAAGTGCTGGAAAAAGTTGTGTTAATCACTTTAAAGTCTTATAACTGAGGTCTATAACTGTCTAAATTGCTGGGTTATGACCAAAGCTATTTGTGATTCATATTTGGACGCACCACATACACACTTCATCACGTCAAATTTGATCAGAGTTCGCCAAACCTTGGCTTTTGGTGAATTGAAGTATATGCAATGTCCTCCTCACTAATATAGGGAAACAAACGTGTGTGTGTGTGTGTGTGTAGGGCCGCCTCAGTTCAATCTGACCCTGTTGGAGGAGGACGACGACCCCAGTGACCCTGAACTAACGTGCTCATTCCTGTTGGCACTCATGCAGAAACACACTCGTCAGAAAGGAATGCTGTTCCCCGTCGGGCTGCACATATACAAGGTAACCCGTTTCTCACGTGCGTTTGAGGTGTGTAGTGTCGGACAAGCAAGCTGCAATCTCATTGGCCGGCTTTATGCCATTCCCGTGAGTCAAGATGCACGGCTTTATATCAGTCCACCGAGAAAAGGATGTTTACGGGTTCCCAGACTGCAATAAACACTTTGAATAAAGAACTATTCACTGTATAAATTTTTTTGTTTTAATGTTTTTGAAAGAAATGTCTTCTGCTCACCAAGGCTGCATTTATTTGATCAAAAATACAGTAAAAACAGTGAAATATTATTACAATTAAAAAAAAATATATATATTTGATTATATGTTCAAATGTAATGTATTCCTGTGATCAAAGCTGAATTTTCAGCATCATTACTCCAGTCTTCAGTGTCACATGATCCTTCAGAAATCAGTATAATATGATGATTTGCTGCTCAAGAAACATTTATGATTATTATGGTTTTAATATTTCACAATATTACTGTTCTTACTGTATTTTGATCAAATAAATGAAGATCTAGTGTGCAAAAGAGACTTTAAAACCAAACCTTTTTTTCCAGTAGTGGATATATTATATAAAAAGGAAATTTAGAGTTTCTGAGATCATTCCGGTATGATTTGAGTATATTAGTGATTGTGTGTCTGTGTCTGGTGTTTGTGTGATCAGGCGCGATCCGAGCGTGATTTCCTCTCCTCCCGGGACATGTCTCTGCTCAATCCGGTGCTCAGCACCATTAAAGACCATGGTTACGTCCCGCGACGGGAGCTTGTGTTGCGCAGTCGCCTGGCACCAGGTCATTACGTCATCATTCCCACCACTGCAGAGACCAATCAGGCGGGAGAATTCCTCCTGAGAGTCCTGACCGAGAAAGGAAACAACACCAAGTGAGTGATGCTCAGCCATATGCAAGAAAATCACAAGCGTGATCACTTAAATATCTCAATTCACAGCAGTGGGGTTAATAATGAACTCTCAAGAGCAAATTATCTGAGCTGTAGTGTTATTTTAGTATTATGTATATACTATTTTATTATTTATTAGTATTTTAAATTTGGTTTTGTTTAAAGGAACACGCCATTTTTTTTTTTTTAAATAGGCAATTTTCCAGCTCCCCTAGAGTTGAAAAGTTGAGATTTACCATTTGTGAATCCATTCAGCCGATCTCCGGGTCTGGCGGTAGCACTTTTAGCATAGCTTAGCATACATCATTGAATCTTATTAGACCGTTAGCATCTCGCTCAAAAAATGACCAAAGAGTTTCAATATTTTTCCTATTTCAAACTTGACTCTTCTGTAGGTACATCGTGTACTAAGACCGACGGAAAATGAAATGTTGTGATTTTCTAGGCCGATATGGCAGGAACTATTCTCTCATTCCTGCGTAATAATCAAGGAGCTTTGCTGCCGTACCATGAGTGCAGCAAAAAAATTGCTACTTTTCATTTCTTTGTTTTAACATACACTGAAATCAATTTGGCGTACAAACAATTTTCACTGCTAGTAAATTTCACAAACAATTATAACGAAACAGCAAGTAACACATTCAAATAAATGTGAACTTTTGAAGTAGAAAGACTGAATTAGTATTTTCCTTTAATTACATGAATGTTTCACCAATCATTATTACATATTCGGGTCTTTAGTGACCTGGATCTATATCTAACACGGACGGATCTCTACCTGCCGCGATAATATAAAACTCTCCTGATATTAAAATAACAATTACAGAAGAATAAAATAAAGCATGTTTTATTAGCTTTCGGAGCTTGGAAGGGTTCAGTTTGAGCAGATGTTTCACACCATCATCACTGTCCTCATCAGAGCTCATTTCCCAGTACATTCAGCATCTGCCTCATATTCACCATCTCACGCATGTTCTCAAAACCATCATTTTCAACATCTTCAAAATCAATATTTTGATCGCCGACAGCTTCTAATCCAGATCCACCATCAAGTGAGAGTGACAGTAATATTTGACTGCAGTACATCTCTAAGCCATTTCGAGTTTTGCTGATGATACTTCCTATTCTTTTGTTTTCTGCCTGTGGTAACTAAGGGCCCTATTTTAGCGATCTAAGCGCATGGTCTGAAGAGCACGGCGCAGGTGCACTTAGAGCGTGTCCAAATCCACTTTTAGTTTAACGACGGGAAAAAATCGGTCGGCACGCCCGGTGCATGGTCCAAAAGGGTTGTCTCTATTCTCTTTATGAGCCATGGTTGTGTTTTGGGCAAATATTTAATAAACCAATCAGAGTCTCATCTCCCATTCCCTTTAAAAGCCAGTTGTGCTCGCACCATAGAGGATTCACTAATTACATGGCGGAAAACCTAAAACGCTTCTCCAGAGACGAATCCTTTTCGTCTGCTGCACGTCCCTGTGTGTAATAAGCAGAGTGTACGCACGTTGTGTGCCCTTTAAAGGATTAGTTCACTTTAAAATAAACTTTTGCTGATAATTTACTCACCCCCATGTCATCCAAGATGTCCATGTCTTTCTTTCTGCAGTCGAAAAGAAATTAAGGTTTTTGATGAAAACATTCCAGGATTTTTCTCCATATAATGGACTTCAATGAGCTCCAAACGGTTCAAGGTCCAAATGACAGTTTCAGTGCTGCTTCAAAGGGCTTTAAACGATACCAGACGATGAATAAGGGTCTTATCTAGCGAAACAATCCGTTTCTGCTAGAAACTGAGCAGTATTTATGCTATTATTTTACCTCTTAACAGACGAACGTGATCATCTCTGAGCTCCGCCTTAACTTCTGCTAAGTGAGGTCAAAATACGAGCGTGGTCATAGATGTATACGTAGATGCCTCATTAGCGCTTTCACGTATCCATAGAATGAGGCATCTACGATCGATATATCTATGACCACGCTCGTATTTTGACCTCACTTAGCAGAAGTTATTGGCGGAGCATTATAATAGCATAAATACTGCTCGGTTTCTCGCAGAAACGAATAGTTTCGCTAGATAAGACCCTTATTCATCGTCTGGTATCTTTTAAAGCCCTTTGAAGCAGCACTGAAACTGTCATTTGGACCTCGAACCGTTTGGAGCCCATTGAAGTCCAATATATGGAGAAAAATCCTGGAATATTTTCATCAAAAACCTTCATTTCTTTTCGACTGCAGAAAGAAAGACATGGACATCTTGGATGACAGGGGGTGAGTAAATTATCAGCAAAAGTTAATTTAAAAGTGAACTAATCCTTTAAATAACACAAAAAATACTGCGCTGCCAATGGCGCAGTTGTTTTCAGTTCCTCAGAATAGCAACACGCCAACAATGCGCCTGAACACACCTCGTTTTCAGACCAGCACGCCCATGGGCGAACAAATGGGCTCAAGTCCATTTGTTGTTTAAACAACGTGGCGCTGGACGTGAAAAAGAGAACTGCGTCAGGATGAAACTAGCAGACACTTGCGCTGGGTGTATGATAGGATCCTAAGAGTGAAGCGTTACTTCATCATTGTGTATCAGACATTGCCACCTTGTGGAATAAAGGTGAATTGCACTTATTCAGTCATCAAAGATTCGATTATTGTTTTGCAGAAAAATGCACACTTACACACCTCGGGTCGTTAGCAACCCAATGCAATTTTTACAAAAAATGAATGGGAAAACAGGCATGAATGAGGAGGAGGGTCGTAAATGACATCCCGGGTCACTAAATTATGTTTTATCAATAAAGTTCGGGAGGAGCACGTTCAGATAATTAACACAAGTGGAGAGCACTCAGCTAATCATCAATAGAGGTGTATATATGTACGCAGCAATCTTACCTCCGTCCATTGACAGTTTATCAGCATCCCTCCACCACCCCTTCTCCACACTTTCATTTCTAACCACTTACATACACGGGGGGGTACTCTGGTAGTTCGGGCCAAGTTTGAGCTCGAAGCCCCAGGACAGCGCGCCAAACATGCTTAAATTTAAACTCGTGAAAGACCTGTGGTTAAACATACTCCAATAATCTTGCTTTTATTTACAACTTTGAAAAATATATTTTTTTACAGTGCAATAAATCACAGCATTGCCTAAATCTACTGTATATACGTGTGTGTTTGCAGAGCTGCTGAGAGACCAGGAATAGAAGCAAACTCACCTATACCGGTAAAACAGAGACGCTTATCTAGTTTCACTGCTTTGATCATTCATGATCACTGGGTTCATTGCTCATTTTTAATTATTTACGTATGTGTCCATGTGTGTGCAGCCGCTGTCTCCTCGTCTCGCAGGCCTGCCGTCTGTAAACGAAGCCAAAGAGCTCTTCTTGAAACACTGTGCCAAGGTAAAGCCCTGTTATTGTTCTTGACTTTTAGCATGTATTGTCATACGCGTACAGTGTGTTGATATGTGTTGTCTGTGTAGGGTTCTTACTGTAGGCCACTGGATCTGTACAACCTGCTGACTGAAGCCATCGCAAAGGGAGGTGAGAAGATGTTTATTCAAATGGTGCTTTTCATCCATACACTTCTTTATTTCTACATTTGCATTTCAATGCAAAACGCTCTGTGCAGGAGAAGTCGTGTTTACTGTTCCTCTCTAATACCGTTATAATGCAATTCTTTTCACTCGTTCTGCAAGCCAGTTGAAAGCCATACGGGAAGTGATGGGTTAACCGGTGAGGAAGTGAGTTACTCTGTTGATGTTGTTTCTTGTTTTCTGTCCGGTCAGTCTTTGCAGGTAGCGAGAAGAAGCTGAGTTTGGAGCAATGCAAGAGTTTTGTGGTGCTCATGGATGTATCCTGTAAATCTAGTGCACTTATTTTAGTTTTATTAATATTTAGGTTGTTTGTATTTTTAGTTGTCACGTTAATTTTTAGTCATTTCATTATGTTATTTTGTCATTTTATTCGTTTTTTTTATTTTTTATTATTTAATATTGGCATTTGAGTTGAATTGTTCTTTTACAGTTTTTCTCGATTGTTTACACACATTTTCTGAAAGCATGCCTCATACTCTCAGAACTCTACACACAAATAAAAAAACACACACACAATGGACAAAACCCCTCAATTCTCCAGCAAAATGAAACGTTACTTTCAAAACAATGTTATTTCTTCTCAAAATGGTATTTTGCTTTCAAATGACACACACAAACCATCATATGAATAGACATAAGAACCAGTTGAACACTGATGTGCTCAACGGAAAACACTACTTCTCCATTCATCCTAATGACTTAGGTCTTTTTTTGGTTCAGTGTTACACTTACTACAGACAGTAGATACATAAGTGTGTTGTAAAATATTGTTGGAGAATATTGTTAGAACACACAAATACACGGTAACAAATGTATTTTATTTTTCCCACAAAAACAATGTACACAGTGTACATCCCAACCAACGCAAAGTTGCCCATACAGTGGTCTACATACAAAACAACAAAATAATTGACTGTATACAGTTACAGTAAAAATAAAAAAACAATACTGCTCCAAAACAGAAGAGCTCACCTGTTGCCCTTTTATGCTAAAGCTCTTTTTGCTAATTGTAAAACTGTGTGACAGGTGTTTGCCCATGTGATGAGGCAGTGTGTTCCTTGTGAAAACAAGAGTTTCTCTGCATGTAAATTGTGCCAAATGCAGAGAATTGTGTGTAGTGTTTTGAAAAAAGTGTGTTTTAGAACTCTAATTTGAGCGTAAAGCAGGAATTGTGCTTGTAGTTTAGCAGAATTGGTTCAGGGGGCATGAGTTACATGTTGTGTTCATTGTGTCTCAAGTACCAGTATTTGTGTGTAAACAATTGAGAAAAACTGCAATTTCAGTTTGAGTTTTTATTTATTTCCAGTTAATAATTTTAGTGCTTTAACTTAAAAAGTTAGTTCACCCAAAAATGAAAATTACCCCATGATTTACTCACCCTCAAGCCATCCTATGATTGTATGATCCTATGATCAGTCACTCAGAGTTATATTAAAAAATATCCTGCCAGTGAACGGGACCTCAGATTTTGAAGCCCAAAAAAGTGCATCCATCCATCATAAAAGTAATCCATATGGCTCCGGTGGGTTAATAAAGGCCTTCTGAAGCAAAGCAATGCGTTTGTAAAATATCTATAATCACCGGCTTCCGGTAACGGCCGTACTCGAGTCGAGTTCCGGTGGAAGAGTGACCTCTGACCCGACGCATAGTGTATTAAACGCAAAAGCACTGAGGATAGAGCAAAACAAAACTCTGGTCACGAATTAGAAGTCTAAAACTATCCTTTTTAAAAAGAAATGTGGGAGGAGCTTGAGTTTGTTGCCCTATTTGTTTGAAGCGCGAGAGGTGTCTACTCTCACCTAAGCTTACGTGACTCAGTAGTATCCCATAATGCATTGTTCTGACTTGATCCTCCATTTCTAGTGAAATGAATAATATTCCGACGTTAAACCGAGGTCCTGGCTCTCTGTGGTCATTAAAAACTCAGGATGTCCTTCGATAAAGAGTAGGGGTGTAACCCCGGCATCCGGGCCAAATTTGCCCATTGGCCTCTGTCCATCATGGCCTCCTAATCATCCCCATATATATATATACACGATTGGCTTCATCACTCTTTCTCCTCTCCACCAATCAGCTGGTGTGTGGTTGGCGTTCTGGCACAATATGGCTGCCGTCGCATCATCCAGGTGGTGCTGCACATTGGTGGTGGATGAAGAGATTCTCCCCTTCTATGTACAGCGCTTTGAGTGCCTAGAAAAGTGCTATATAAATGTAACAAATTATTATTATATACAGTGGGGAGAACAAGTATTTGATACACTGCCGATTTTGCAGGTTTTCCTACTTACAAAGCATGTAGAAGTCTGTAATTTGTATCATAGGTACTCTTCAACTGTGAGAGACGGAATCTAAAACAAGAATCCAGAAAATCACATTGTATGATTTTTAAGTAATTTATTTGCCTTTTATTGCATGACATAAGTATTTGATCACCTACCAACCAGTAAGAATCCCGGCTCTCACAGACCTGTTAGTTTTTCTTTAAGAAGCCCTCCTGTTCTCCACTCATTACCTGTATTAACTGCACCTGTTTGAACTCATTACCTGTATAAAAGACACCTGTCCACACACTCAATCAAACAGACTCCAACCTCTCCACAATGGCCAAGACCAGAGAGCTGTGTAAGGACATCAGGGATACAATTGTAGACCTGCACAAGGCTGGGATGGGCTACAGGACAATAGGCAAGCAGATTGGTGAGAAGGCAACAACTGTTGGCGCAATTATTAGAAAATGGAAGAAGTTCAAGATGACGGTCAATCTCCCTCGGTCTGGGGCACCATGCAAGATCTCACCTCGTGGGGCATAAATGATCATGAGGAAGGTGAGGGATCAGCCCAGAACTACACGGCAGGACCTGGTCAATGACCTGAAGAGAGCTGGGACCACAGTCTCAAAGAAAACCATTAGTAACGTCATGGATTAAAATCCTGCAGCGCACGCAAGGTCCACCTGCTCAAGCCAATGCATGTCCCGGCCCGTCTGAAATTGCCAATGACCATCTGGATGATCCAGAGGAGGAATGGGAGAAGGTAATGTGGTCTGATGAGACAAAAATAGAGCTTTTTGGTCTAAACTCCACTCGCCGTGTTTGGAGGAAGAAGAAGGATGAGTACAACCCCAAGAACACCATCCCAACCGTGAAGCATGGAGGTGGAAACATCACTCTTTGGGGATGCTTTTCTGCAAAGGGGACAGGACGACTGCACCGTATTGAGGGGAGGATGGATGAGGCCATGTATCGCGAGATCTTGACCAACAACCTCATTCCCTCAGTAAGAGCATTGAAGATGGGTCGTGGCTGGGTCTTCCAGCATAACAATGACCCGAAACACACAGCCAGGGCAACTAAGGAGTGGCTCTGTAAGAAGCATCTCAAGGTCCTGGCGTGGCCTAGCCAGTCTCCAGACCTGAACCCAATAGAAAATCTTTGGAGGGAGCTGAAAGTCCGTATTGCCCAGCGACAGCCCCGAAACCTGAAGGATCTGGAGAAGGTCTGCATGGAGGTGTGGGCCAAAATCCCTGCTGTAGTGTGTGCAAACCTGGTCAAGAACTACAGGAAATGTATGATCTCTGTAATTGCAAACAAAGGTTTCCGTACCAAATATTAAGTCCTGCTTTTCTGATGTATCAAATACTTATGTCATGCAATAAAATACAAATTAATTACTTAAAAATCATACAAAGTAATTTTCTGGATTTTTGTTTCAGATTCCGTCACTCACAGTTGAAGAGTACCTATGATAAAAATTACAGACTTCTACATGCTTTGTAAGTGGGCAAACCTGCAAAATCGGCAGTGTATCAAATACTTGTTCTCACCACTGTAGAAGAGATTTCTTTCAAAAACATTAACAAATCTGAATTTTTCCAAACTTTTGACCAATAGTGTAGCATGGAGCAGTTCATTTCACATTCTATATCTAAGAATAGTACGTCGTGTATATATATATGTGATAGTACTCCATTCTCAGCATAGCCCATGTCTTATCTCAGTTGCCCCGGGCACATCTGGGTGTGTGAGGTATTTTATGGTGCAATTCAAAAGAATGTATAAGATTGGGTGGAGATTGGAATGTCACCTTAACTGCGCCAATCAGAGCCAAGGAATGGGTCGACTTGACTTGACAGAGTTCCAGGCATTGTGGGAAAAACTCAGGAAGTGGACGGTGAGGATATTTGCCTGTTTTAATGTATGTAGGGAGTGTTTGATTACGCTGAGGTGAAGGTGTGTGTATTCATGTCACATGACAAATGACATCATTGTAAGAAATTTTTTTTTAAATCACCTAAATTTTTTTATTATTTTATCTTTTACCTTAATGAACTATATGGTGAATTAGTGCCTGTCTACTTTTTCAGTGCCATTGGTTCCGGAAGTATTTTTTCCATTCATTTCTCCCATAGGAATTTCAAAAAAGTCTTTGTTAAAGAGTTATAAGCCATGAAGCAAGCCAATCAGAAACGAGGTGAATCACAACATTACAAACTTTGATTTGAAGCAAAAAAGTATTTGAAACTCAGACAAAAAGACAAAGGTAGAAAACTGTGAGCTTAATGGCTTTAGTGGGGGAAAGAACTACAATTCCCATGATGCATTGAGAACAGCATAATCAAATTAAAAATGATGGAGAAATATAAAATGCATATATATTTAAATATTTAAGTATTTTGAGAGCTTAGAAAAATCGACTTGGTTGCTGTGCTTCATGGGAGTGGGCGGAGCTAAAGGGATCTTTTGGTTCTCTGATTGGTGGAATTGTGCACAGCATCATGGGTAATGTAGTTTTTCACCAGGAATTCCGCTGTTAAACACTATTATGTTAAAACTAAGTTGAAATAATGTGGACTGACGGCTTCAACAGAAGCAAATACCATTGAATAACAACCTCGGAGCTCACAGTAAGGCTGTCTTTAAAGCTTTATAAGTTATCATTCAAAATCAATTTCCCTTTGGAGAAAATGAATGGAGATTTTACTTCCGGAAGCCGCTCTATTGCACTCTATTGCTTCAAGGAATGGATTAATATTCATTACTAGATCAAATAAAGACTGAATTTTGTGATTATTCACCCTTTTGTATGTGTTTTTGTAGGGTATTTTTATGTCATTTGACAAAAACAAGAACCAAACGCTGGATTATCAAGAAATCTCCCCCGCTCTGTCAGCAGCAGGTGAGACTTATGACACACACACACACACACACACATATATATGAGCAATGCAAGTATGAGCATGCACACACACACACCCTAATATGTAAATGCGATCATTGACGCAACAGATCGTTTATTGAGAATTAACACATATACACACACTCAGGCACATATTCTATTACTCAGACACTAGTGCAACGCTCTCCCACACACGTCATGCTGTAACACACCCAGCTTTCAGAAGAGAAACCTGTTCATTCATCTGTCGCGCTGAGAGGAATGTTGTGTGGGCTGATCGGGTTGATCTGTGCTCGTCTGCTCTGGTCTACAGGCATACAGGTGGATGAGTTCATACTGCAGCTCATCGGCCTGCGCTACACGGAGCCAGATATGACCGTCAGCTTCCCGGGATTCCTCTTCCTGCTCATGAAACTGGACAGCATGATGCGTAAGACGGCAAAAGTTTGAACGCACAAATCAAAGTCAAATTATTTGTAACATTAATTGCAAAATACTGTTTGGAGATAGTTCACCTAAAAATGCATTTTATCCCTTTACAAATGTTTATTTATTACATGGAACACAATTTCCATGTAATTTAATCCATGTAATATAATTTTTGAATAATATGGTCATTATGTGAAAAAAACAGGTATTCCTCAAAAGACAGGTATTCCTCAAAAATTCAAGACATATGGGTTTGGAGCATCATGATGACTTTATAGGGCTACTCATTTAATGGTAAACTGTTCCTTTTAAATATACATTCATTCAATGTACATAAATGTACATACAAACAAGAAAATATTATTCAGTCTTTTCCAAATTCCAAGTTTCCATACATAGTTGCGAATTTAACTTGTGCGCAAAATTTTAATATTGCATAAAACATAAAGTGAACAGGCCAAAAGCAACGTTTCCATCCCATGTGTTCAAGAGAACAAAATCGCCACTTCCTGGGAAAATGGCGCAAAAGATCTGCAATAAAAATGGAAGTTGCTGCAATCGACGAACACTGTAAAAAAAATAGTTGAGCTAACTTAAAATAATAAGGCAACTTATCGCATTACATTTTTTAAGTTAACTCAACTAATCCAATCCAGTTAAAATCAACTTAAATACTTTGTTGACTTTAACTGGAGCGAATTAGTTGAGTTAACTTAAAAAGTAAAGTGCGATAGGTTGCCTTCATTTTTCAAGTTGGCTCAATTTGTGTTTTTTTACTTCTTTGACAAGACATTTTGAGTTCTAAAGATTACGTGGTACTCATTAGATCAACAAAACTATTTAAGTTGACTTTAACTGGAGCGAATTAGTTGAGTTCACTTAAAAAATTGAATGCGATAAGTCGCCTTATTTTTCAAGTTAGTTCAATCTAAACCAACATTTGAGATGCTGCGATGCGATTGGTCCGCTGGTTAGTTCTGTTATCCAATCACAGCCTCTGTTGAGGCAAAGTCACGAGAGAATTCCATGGCGCATCGAGGGATTTATTCGGTAAACGCATTTCCGTCATAGTTTATGCAGAAGTCTTCTTATTGGATAAAAAATATATCTGCCTCAATTGAGCTCATACACATTTTAGGATTTATGTCATTTCCATCCAGCTATTTTTCCCTCCACAATATCCCAAAATGTGCATAACAATAGGTGTATGGAAACATAACTAGTGTTGCTTGCTGTAATTAATTGTGAAATTTACTAGCAATTGAGTGAAAATTGTTTCTGCACTTTCATAAGAAACACAACATTTAAAAAAAAAATCTAAGCGTTTATATAAAATAAAAATGGCATCGGCTATTTGCACTGTGTAAATAGCAACTAGATTCTATTTATATTATTAAGTGAAAATATCATATTTTCTCAGCAGAGATTTTAGTTACACTATGTAAAAATAATATGTTATGTAATGTTAATTATAGTTAAATGCTATTATACTTATAAATAGTGGCAGATACTATTTTCACCTCAGTGATGTTGTACGTTAAACAGTATGCAATAATAACAAAGTGTAAATTATTATATTTGTTAAAATTATTAAATGGATGGCACCTTATTGGGGCAATAAAAGCCCTCCCTACACCTCCCCCTAACCGATAAACACTTTATTTGCACTTTTCTAATATTTTGTGATGGGAAAAGGGATTAGAGTGAGTTCAGCAAAAGGCGGATTCAAACATGGGTTGATTTGCGTCAAAACCTTACCCCTAAACTACTGCTGCTGTTGACAATCCAGCTTCTTCCTTAATTTTGTAATTTCATTCGTCAGTGGGCGAAGTTAGTGTAAATAGCTTCTGCCAACAAGGCGGGATATTTACAAGGTCTTTGCGCGCTGAGTCCAAAATTTTTCATATTCGTCATCCGGTGGCTCTGAATTGTTAAAACCCCTCTCAAAATGCTTGCTATGGATGCGAAAAACGCATTCGATCAGAATTATTTTATGATGGACGAAGGTTTCGGAGGCAGCGTGTAAACGTGATTGACACAATGTGTGGTCATGCACTGAACAAAATTATAAAAGCAACACTTTTGTTTTTGCCCCCATCTTTCATGAGCTGAACTCAAAGATCTAAGACTTTTTCTATGGACACAAAATGTCTATTTCTCTCAAATATTGTTCACAAATCTGTGTTAGTGAGCACTTCTCCTTTGCCGAGATAATCCACTTCACAGGTGTGGCATCTCAAGATGCTGATTAGACAGCGTGATTATTGCACAGGGGGGTTTGGGCCAGGGGGGTCCGAAAACCAGTCAGTATCTGGTGTCACCACCATTTGCCTCACGCAGTGCAACACATCTCATTCATTCTCAATCATCCCCCCCAATATAGTCAAACTGTACATTTTCGAGTGGCCTTTTATTGTGGCCAGCCTAAGGCACACCTGTGCAATAATCACGCCGTCTAATCAGCATCTTGAGATGCCACACCTGTGAGGGGGATGAATTATCTCGGCAAAGGAGAAGTGCTCACTAACACAGATTTGTGAACAATATTTGAGAGAAATAGGCTTTTTGTGTACATAGAAAAAGTCTTAGATCTTTGAGTTCAGCTCATGAAAGATTGGGGCGAAAACAAAAGTGTTGCATTTATAATTTTGTTCAGTGCATTTATTTTTTTACGCGAGAAAATTTCAGACGAGAATTTCGGACTCAATGCGTGCAAGGACCTTTCCTCATTTTCCATGCATAATATCAGAAAAAGAAGTTTGAAAAGAAGATAAAATAGTAAATATACTGTTTAGAACACCTAAAAAGTATTTGGACTCTACTTAAAGGGATAGTTCACCCAAAAAGGAAAATTAGCCCATGATTTACTCACTCTCAAGCCATCCTAGGTGTATATGACTTTCTTCTTTCAGACGAACACAATCAGAGTTTTATTAAAAATATCCTGGCTCTTCCAAGCTTTATAATGGCAGTGACTGTTGGGTTATTTTTGAAGTCCATAAAAAGTGCATCTATCCATCATATAACTGCTCCACACGGCTAAAGACCTTCTGAAGTGAAGCGATGTGTTTGTGTAAGAGAAATATCCATATTCAAAACTTTATAAAGTAAATTATCTAGCTTCCGGTGAATCACCTTCCATATTCAACTTGCGGAAAAAGTGTAGCGCCTCTCGCAGTTCAAAATGCTTACGTCTGACGACATTGCACACCGGTTACGATCGCTTAAGCATTTTGAACTGTGAGAGGTACACTTTTTACACTTTTTCCACCAGGACATTTTTTTTTTTTTTTTTTAGATTTATTATGATAGGACAGTAGGTAGACAGGAAGCGAAGTGGGAGAGAGAGAGAGGGGGACGGGATCGGGAAAGGTCCACGAGCCGGGATTCGAACTCGGGTCGCCCGAAGCGCAACAGCACTACATGTCAGCACACTGCCCACGAGGCTATTGGTGCCGACCCAGGACATTTTTAATATTACTCAGATTGTATTCATCTGATAGAAGAAGGTCATATAAACCTAGGATGGTTTGAGGGGGAGTAAATCATGGGATGATTTTCATTTTTGGGTGAACTATCCCTTTAAGAATAAGCCACACTTAAAAGTGTCCAATACCTTTACCTTTACAATACCATCACTGTTGTTTGTTTGTTTGTGTGGTTGTCTTTGTTTTCAGGCAAGTTTCAATCCTTTGATATGACAGGCATGGGAATGATTTCAGTGAACTGCAGACAGGTAAAAACATGAAACACATGAGAGCGTTGAGCATCTTCTCACACACACACACACTCAATATTTCATCCTCTGAACCTCTTTGATCTGCGACCTGTCTGATCCAAGCTTCTTAATTCTTCTTAACCATCTTTCTGCAACATGACTGACAGTTATTACGTGAGTCAGAGATGAATTTATCATCTTGTGAAAAATGTGATTCATTTACTGTGCGCCAAATGAATATTTATGTGTTTTTTTCTTTCGCTCTTTGTAGTTTCTGCACATGACCATGTACAACTGATTCCAGACCAGCTACAGGAAACAACACACACACATCACCGTTCTTTATAAATGAATCGTTCCAGGACTGGTACACACAGATATTATGCAAAACTACTGTATATATGTCACTGCACAGCACCTAGAGAGCAAACATGATTTTAATGCTTCTAGTTGACACGTGTCACTTAATGAATTTGTTAAATTTGAAAATAAATAAATTTGAATTTGTCACTTAAAATAAATTCTATGAAAATTGGTGTAAGTTTTCTTTTGCAATAATATAATAAAAAATTTGAAAAATTATAGTATTATTTTATTGTTATTTATTAATAATAAGAATGTATTTTTTTTAAATAAGTTATTGCATTTAATAATAATTGAAAGTTTAATAATAAATTAAACAAATAATTTATAAATGTACATTGTTATTTATAATTACTTTCCAAAATATTTAAATATAATTATACACATATTTAGATTTACAAATATTATACATATTACACATATTATATAAAATATATTTATATAATATAATATTTTAATTTACATTAAGTTTTACATTAAGTTTTTAAATTTTGGAAATCAATTATATTTTAATTATATATATATATATATATATATATATATATATATATATATATATATATATATATATATATATATATATATATATATATATATATATATATATATATATATATATATATATATATATATATATATATATATATAATTAAAATATAATTGATTTCCAAAATATTAAATATAATTATATACACATAAATAATGATGCAAATAATAAATATATATTCCGAAACATATATTAGATCTCATTGCTTTAAAGTCAGCATGAAATGTAAGTTGTGATAAGTAAATTCATGTAAATTATATATGTCATTATATATTTATGAATTATATTGTATTATTATATTATATTTATTTTTTTATCATAATTTTATTGATATATAAATTAAAATATATTTGATTGAAATTCAAATTTAATTGATATCCAAAATATTAAACATAATTACACATAAAATAATTATGCAAATAATAAAGATATATTCTGACACATATTATATATCTCATTGCTTTAAAGTCAGCATGAAATGTAATTTGCTTTTTTTGTGACGTTTATCCGAGCGAAACGGCTTCTCAAACAAGAACAAATGTATAGGGCGGGGCTTGATTTTGTATATGGAGAATTGATTGGATCGTTGGATGGCTATGGTTTGCTATTGGTCGATCACATGTGAGTGACAGCTTTAGAAGGGAAGTTATTTTCATTAAAGATTACAAGGCACATAAATAAATAAAAAATAGTGCTATGCACAGATAAATCATTTATAATAAATACCACAATATTCCATATAATACGGGAATTGTCCATTTTGATTTCATGCTGACTTTAAACGAAACTCAATGATCTTTGAATGCGTTGTTCCTCTTTCTCTGGGGACATGTTCTGTTAATATTTATGACAGTGAGAACTTTTGAGAGCACACATGACTGGGAAATATGCCTGATAATGAAATATGTGTGGATGGGATCAGTTCAGGAATCTTACATAAGCTTTGGGTCTGTAAAATGTCCCAGCTATGATTTTGACATGCTTTTGCTGCCACTGCTGCTTTGAATTGCAAAACAGTTAATGATTCAAATAAGCAACTGATTTGTATTTGGATATTTCAGATAATAGAAGAGATTACCCATAAATAAAGACCAATATCAATCATTGGGGGTGTGTATGAGTTGATGCAGTTTAATACTCGGGATTTGGGTATTATAAACAATGTAAACAACAGCGTATTGTCGATGCGCTCATCTGTCTGGTGTTGACCCACTTCACGTCCCCTTTGACAGACTCCATGAAATTTTAATGTTAGGTTTAAGCAGCTTATACTGCCAGAGCCAGACCAGTTTAACCACAGTAAAAACAATAAATTCTTCCCCAAACAATGTGTGTTATTAGAACTGCACATAGTGGAATTTAAATGAAGGTTAGAAAAACAGCACAACCGGCTGGTGAGTGTTTCGTGGAAAGTGTATGAATAATAGATTCACTCTTTCTGTTTGTGTGAGTGTGTAAAGTTAGAAGATGCAGGTTACACTGATGCACGAGCCAGAAATAAGTGTCCCTACATTTACATTTTCTAAGCCCCTTTTAATTAAATGTACATATAGTAGTAAATATAATAATATACACATTATATAAAATATAATATAATAACATATTATATCAAATACATTTATATAATGTAAGTCATATTTTAATTTACATCAAAATACTTAAATAAATTAAATATATATATGAATATAAAATATGTAAATAAATGATATACTATATATATAATTTACAGGGAAATATTTAAATAAATTATAACATTTATATACATGTATATATTTATATATATATATATATATATATATATATATATATATATATATATATATATATATATATATATATATATATATATATATATATATAAATATATATATAGAGAGAGAGATTATATATATGTGTGTGTGTGTATATGTGTGCATTTATATAATAGACAAATTATAATTTTAAATTATATATAATTATTTCAATTAAATTATCAATAAAATGTATATATATATATATATATATATATATATATATATATATATATATATATATATATATATATATATATATATAACATTTATACTGAAATACTTAAATTATATATAACATTTATATTTTATATGCATGTATTATATATATATATATATATATATATATATATATATATATATATATATATTAGATAAATAAATAAATAAATAATATATGTGTGTGTGTAAAGTATGAATATGTAAATAAATAAATTATATATATACAATAAAATATTAAGTAAATTATACCTAATATACATATTTATATACATGTATAAAATTTATATAATTTATTTATTTACACACACACACACACACACACACACACACACACACACACACACACACACACACACACACACACACACACACACACACACACACACACACACACACACACACACACACACACACACACACATATATATATATACACACATATATTTAAAAATAATTAGCCTATATATAAATCGATCCAATTTCCATTCCATGTAATTTATTTATTTAAAAATGCCCTTTATTTATTTATTTTTTTAAATAAATAAATGTCTTTTCAGAAAACCTTAATAGATTTCGGGTTTTGAACTCCACTGTGAATATTTCCATATAACATGCACAAATTCACATTTTCTTAAAATACTATTGTCCAATCGCAGGAGCCCACCCAGCTCGTGGGCAGAGCTAAAATCGGATATCTTCTGAATAAGTAAACCCCTCTTTTAAATATTCATGAGTTTCCCGGGCCTACTACCTCCTCCTCAGTGGGAGCGGCGCGTCTCTCCTACTCCATTTTTTGTCAGAAGGGTGGAGGAACGCACTTTCGGCGCGGATACTGACAGTCCACGCAGCGGATACTTCACACCGAGCAACAAAGACTTCGAGAGCGAATACTGCCGTCTGATTCCTTCTCGTAATCGGTTAGGAACAGTCGATTCGGTGCCCTTAGGGTTTGTGACATGGTAGATTATCACGCTACTAGTAATCAAGCACATTATTCGTACGGCGGTCAACAGCAGACCCACATGGAGCAGGAGAGCGATTGGGACCGGGACCTTCTACTGGACCCGGCCTGGGAGAAACAGCAGAGGAAGGTAAGAGGTTCTGACGGCTTCGGAAAAGCTCGGGGGCCGCCGCAGGGGCCTGTATTACGAGCGCGGGGCGAGATATGTGTGTGTGTGTGTATAACACGTTGTAGTCACGCATAGTGTGTCTTATTATCACCAGACGGCTTTTTTACGCGCTTAGAACAGCGGCGCGCTTCGAATGTTACGCGGGTTTCGAATGTTACAATGTTTCAGTCGTGTGTGTGTGTGTGTGTGTGTGCGCGCGCGCGTGTGTGTGTGCGTGAGTGAGTGATACATTGTAACGGCTGAACCTGTTTTACTAGAGCGAGTTTCATTCGTGAGCCTCTGTTCTTTCTCAAAGCGAGACTCGTAGTTACAGCCAGACATCCGGATTTAAAATGGCAGTAGCTGTAGATATCACAGCACAGAAGCTTAAAATAGCTGCTGAAATGGTGTTTCTGGAGTTTATCTGCTGTTCTGGAGAGGAAAGATAAGCTAACAAGAAGAAAAAATGAACATGAGGCGCGTTTGCGTTTTTTTTTAGTTCACCCCTTTTCCATCACTGGTGTTTTTAATGCTTATGAATTTTAGTCAGGAATGCTCAGGGTTTGAATGACTTTTTTTGGGGAGGTGTGTGTCGTTTGGGCCGAAGACAGGCTTGACCGATTTGCCGCCTTGTGTGTGACAGACAGGATTTCGGATAGAGTTTGAGACCGGAAGGTCAAAGTTTGATTGGACAAATAATCAATTATTAACTCACCTGGGCCCCTTAAGCAAATGCACACAGAAATATATCACATATATATAGACACAGTCACTGGCCTACAGACCCCAGAGGTATGAGGGACCCATAACTGGGGCATTTATTTGATGAATTCGAGTGAAGGAGGAGATTGACTGAATTCTTGTGCACCCCTCCCCCTTTTGTACTTGTTTTGTTACACTTGTGAGGCCAAATTTCAATGTCTGGTTTCTAGAAAGCATTGGCTGTGCGATATATGCAGTAGCCTATAGTCCTCACTTCACCAAACTGCCAGAGTCTATTGCTATCATATCCCTGTCAGATATCAGTGAAATATGTCGTCTCTTTGACAGAACTTTTTTTTTTTTTTTTTTTACCCAGTCATAAAGGATAAATCTGGTTGGTTGACATTTTTGGAAGGTGGAGTTTTAGAGAGCGGTCTTGTGGTTGAGGAATGGGGTTGAGCTAATTAATCATTTTTTAGTATTGCATACTAACATACTGCTCTTACTAGTAGTATGCAAAATATGCACAGTATGCATAGAACACCCAGTTCACTTACTACTATTAGGCCTGTCTCAATATATCGATATATCGCACTATATGTACATGACCTCAATCATTTTTTGTGATGCAATATATAGACCATTATGTTTACATGATAATGAATATCACCTACATTTTACTCGATTGTGCTGTAATCTAGTATGATTTCCGTGACGGAGGCGAAAGTGTTTCTCGGGCAGTTCCTTCATACACAGAGCGGTTATCGACAGGTGAAAAAAAAGGCGCCATTTGAGGCGTTATAGTGTTTTCCTGACAACTATTTTTGAAGAATGAGCCCAAATGGACTCGATTTCAAAGCCGCAATCCCCTCTTCCGGTGCACCATTCATATGACGAGTATTAAAGCTGTTTCACAAGGGAAAATGTTTATTTACTATTTCTTCAATTTTTTTATTTAGGATATGTTTTTTTAATCTTAATTTCCATGATCTAAAGAATTATAAGGTTGTCATTTGAAAGTGTGTAGGTCTACTTGCATTATTATGCTGTTATATTAGTATTTTATATTCAGTGGCATAAAATAGTCTTAAAATGACAATAATACCGTTCATCGCAATTATTTCTGGGAACGATATATCGTGACACAAAAAGTAGTTATCGTGACAGGCCTAACTACTCTTGCCAAAATGTGCAGGATACAAAAGAGCACAGTGCATGGAAGACTGTATCCAAAAATACAATTCACTTTGCAGTTTGACATGACCTTGTCTAAGGCCATGTCCACACGTTTGAAAACGCATCTTTTTCTCTCCGTTTTGGCCTTCCGTCCACACGGAGACGGTGTTTTTAAGTCAACGAAAAGGTATCTTTTTGAAATCGCCAAAGCGGATGAATTTGAAAACGGCGTCGTAGTGCGGACTGTGAAGACGGAGGTATTTGAAAACGATGACACATGTTTAGTCATGTGACGCATATTGTACCAGTAGATATTAGGGGTGTAACGGTACACAAAACAGACGGTTCGGGACGTACCTCGGTTTTGAAGTTACGGTTCAGTACAGCAGTTTCACAAAATTGCTTTTTATTTATTTTTATTCAACAGTGGTTTACTGAAAAATAAATTGTGTCTGTCCTTAAATTAATTCAGTTATAACTAACAGTTTCTTAAAGATAATGCTGTAAACTACATAGGGAGCCCTACTTACACATTGCTATAATATTAAAGGTTAACAACAGAGACCAAACTATTAGCCTAATTTCAGTTGCGATTTATTTTTAGATATAATAATCAACACTCATAAGCTTCAGTTTTTGCATTAACTTCTAAATCTAAATATAATTTTTTTTTAAATTTAATCATTTATACACAGTGGCTGTCCTTTTCATGACAGATTTATTTAAACATACTAACATCACTAACAGGTTAAGTAGAATATAATGATAGGCTAATATAGTTTATATATTTAGTGAAAGAGTGGACACTGAATGACTTCTGAGGTAAATGTGATGCTACGTGACATTGTTTACAAGCTGTTTTATTGACGTCTTTCCGTGGTAGAAACACAGATTGAGCGATTACACCACATATTATACATTTCAGTAAGTTGTATCCTCAACATACCTAAGAGATTCTTTAGGAAGAGATGATCGCGTTCACTCGCACAGCGCGCTGCCGCTTGAAGTTGAACTGAAGCGTCTATACAGTCACGTCACATTAAAGAGCGTCAAAACGGCATTTATTGTTTGAATTTCGTGATAAAATGGACTGAATACTTAATATGATTTTGTGGGAATTCTGATTGAAGTGTGTCCGCGCTTAAAACAAGCCGACTGTTAAAGATTGCATTCGGAAACCGTTAGGTACACATGTGCACTGTACCGAAAGCCCTGTACCGAAACGGTTCTATACAAATATACAAATACGTGTACCGTTAAACCCCTAATAGATATGTATGTTTATACCGCTATTGTGCCTGTTATGTGCTATTCACTTTCACACAGTTGCTAAAATATGTTACTTTGCACACTTCATATCACAGTCCTGCAAGGATGACAGAAAATGTATGAAAATAATGATGTCTGTATCATCTCAGTGAGCTTTTATGAGGTTTTACGCATGCGCAGTAAGTTGAATTTGGCGCTCACTGACGTTTCAGTGTGGATGAGAAACTTTTGGAAAACGTTAGTGTGGACGGAGAGTGTTTTGAAACGAAAACTCAGTTTTCAAATCTATCCCGATTAATGTAGACGTAGCCTAAGTGTTTTAAAATCTTAAATACCAAAAGATATTGTTATGGTGTTATTAGGGGTGCACGATATATCGGCCACCATATCGGTATCGGACAATATTGTTATGGTTATCGGCCCGATAAGAAAATTTGGCCGCTCTATGAAAGCCGATAAATAAGCGCACTGTTCGCTACGATGGTTTTGAATCGGACAATATAAAAAGTTATCGGTTTTCAAATATAAAGAGTTATATCGGTTGTCGGCTTAATTATTATAAGTGTGTAATTTCTGCTCTACTAGTGAAAATAATTGCTGTTATCAAACAAGTTTCCCACTCCGATTATCTGTTATTGGTTAGACAATCAGATCCCACCCTAAATGCATACCCCCAACCAAACATTTTCAGTGCGCACTTCTCCTTTAAGAGCAGTATATGATTCTAAATCTAAGATTTGTGCATGTTTCTGTACTGGATGTTTAGTGAATGTCACCCCATTCTCGATTCATCATTGGTCGTAAAGTGACATCTCGGCACTGGAATTTCTATTGCCTGTTTATGTGGATGGATATTACACACAGACCAAAGTTCACTTGTGATTACCAAACCAATGCATCCTTTTATAAATCCCCACACTGATTTTCATTACAGTCTCCATGCACCGCTGCCTATTCCGCTTGACCGAAACAAGGCGTGTGGAATTATACCGAAGTCATCCCCTTATTCGTGACAGACGTGAAATTACTCCCCAGCAAATGCCAAACGCCCTGTGACCGGCTATGACTTGCCTCTCTGCTCCACCCAAAATGTCTAAAAGGTCATTGAAGTGTTTCAGTCTCCATTGAACAGCTTGTTTGGGCAGATATGAATTCACATAAGACGCAGTGATTGAAGTGTCTTGGTTCTTGTTGTGTAGATAAGCACATATAAATCCAGTAGTGTATGATGAGAGATTGAACCAGCAGCACAGTTTGTGTCCTACAGGACCGGTTGTTTTGCAATATTTTCAGACTTGCGTCTAGTGTGGCATTGCAAATGATATCTAGAATAAAAGAGCACTGTAACTTCAAATGTACATTATCAGACGGGCTTTTTAAGGAAGTTGTCGGTAGTCGTTTCATGGTAGTGTATATAGAAGGGATGCCCGATATATTGGCCACCATATCAGGATTGGCTGATATATGTTCATTTTTGATGTCATCTGATTTATTAAAGCCGATAAATCATGCATTATTTCCTTCAACTGAGACTCTTCAGATGCGCACTGTTCAACATGATGGTTTTGAATAGCTTGAAATATGATTGAAAAACATAATTATAATAATAATAACAACATTACAATTGTGTGCTTGGGTGTTTTAATGGAGAGACTTATATAAAGATTTGGAATTAGATTTATCGGCCAATATATATCGGTTATTGGGTTTCAAATATAAAGAATTATCGGTTATCGGGATCAGCCAAAATTTTCAAATCGGTACATCCTTTGTATATAGCAGGGATCGTTCCTTCAATTTATCATGGCTTTTGTTTAGTTTTAAATCGGGATGCACCGATATGAACATTTAGGCCAATAACCGATAATTCATTATATTTGAAACCCAATAACCGATATATTGGCCGATAAATTTGGCTGATATATTAAAACCGATAAATAATGCATTATTTCCTTTAGCTGAGACTCTTCAGATGCACACTGTTTGCTACGATGGTTTTGAATAGCTTGAAATATGTTTGAAAAACATAAAATTATAATATTAACAACATTACAATTCTGTGCTTATGGTCTTTTAATGGGGAGACTTGTAATCAGGCTCTCAAAAATTATATAAAAATTTGGATTTAAATTTATCGACCAATATATATATATCGGTTATTGGCTTTCAAATATAAAGAATTATCGGTATCAGACAATTTTCATATCGGTATATAGCAGGCATCGTCCCTTCAATTTATCATGGCTTTTGTATAGATTTAAATCGGGATGCACCGATATAAAAATGTTGGTCAATAACCGATAATTCATTATATTTGAAAGCCAATAACCGATATATTGGAAGAGGAATCAATTTATTTTTAATATAACAAGCCTGATTACAAAAACAAAAGTCTCACCATTAAAAGCCATCTCCCAAGCACACAATTATAATGATGTTTATTATCATTTTATGTAGCTTAAGACAGATTTTCGCTGTGCATGTTTCCTTTTTTGAATTGATTCCAATCATATTTGAAGCAATTAAAAACCAACAGTGCACATCTGAAGGAAATAATCCATTATTTATCGGCTTTAATATATCGGACACATTTTAATATTGGGCCGATAACATTAAAAATGAACATATATCGGCCGAGACCGATATATAGTGCATCCCTAGTTTTAAACAATCTCCAGTAGCCTTTTCTACTCCCGTACCCCCATCAAACATTTCCAGATGTTTATGATAAGCATGGATGTCTGTTGTTTATTATAAACAGATGATTTTTGAATGAACCACATTCTAAACTGCCGCCAAATTGTCATGTGTCTTGCCAACAGTAAACCGACTATATTACTTGGTGTAATTCTGATTATTTCAAATAAATGCAACTATTTCAACATTGTTGTCTTTTTTATTACATTGATGTTGGCATCAAAATAATAAAGCGCTAGAGGCTCAGTGTTTCAGTGATTTGTACCACAGTTCAGGACTTTAGGCTATAGGATTTAGACCTCATACATGTAATAAATTCACTGGGATGCACAGCCTCAAGTGGCTTATTGCTTTATAGCACCGTTAGGGGTAACAAAATAAGGATTCCAGAAAACCAATAATGTAGGCCAAATAAAAAGCCTTGAGTCATGAGGACTTGAATGGAAGGGTGTTGTTTGTAGAGCGCTGTGGATTTGGTAGCGAGTTTGGCTCTTTATAAAGGTCTTTCTCTGTCATTCTGTCTGTTTAAAGTGTTCCAGAACTGAAATGGTCACAGCAGCAAGTGTAATCGAGTCACATGTTTCTGGACTGCAGACTCAAGCTACTGATCCAGAGGCCCCGTTCCTCTATAAAACAGTGGGATTCATTCTAAAAAGTTCAACACTTTGGCTCCGTTCCAGGCCCTAGTCGGTTGCCGTGTTGTCTACTATCTAAATAGACAGTTGACTTTTCAGGCAGCTTGGTATCTGAAAGGTAACCTCATAAGTGACTGTTTTTGGAACACTGCAAAAAGGTAACCTTCATAAGTGAGTAATTTTGGGGACTCACTCAAATAAGTCTCATACAACATTGCCATTTCTTGGTAATTTATTTGTGAAATTTACTAGCAGTTTCAAAGTAAATCCTACATCACTTTTTACCGTAGTGCTCCAACAACAGACTTGACTCAAATTGATTTAGTGTTTGGCATTGTCATGTGACAGATAATTAGGTAGTCAAATAAGTGTGGGGTTAGGTCTAGGTTAGGGTTAGGGTTATTCACCATCTTAGTGTGATATTTTTCACTTTGCTTATTGCAATGCATTATGGGACCCAAACGATGGTCAATGTCATGTGATCCTGAGATTGAAGGCGGGTACTCTGTTGAGGTTTAAAACTATTGGATCCGCCCAGAGCCACTGGATCTGCCATAACCGATCGCTAACGTTTGGTCGTGACGCATGTCATCTTAAACTAGCGTGCGACATCAACGTCATCGCTCTCAGCCACTCCCTCTGTTTCCTGATTGGACCGTTTAAAATTTGACCAGAGAAAACCAGAGAATATACCGCAATCCCAGACAGAGCACTGAAGGAAAATGAAAATTGAGCGGAAGAGGTGGAGCCAGGCTAGGGAGGGTTTGAGTTAATGTATAAACAGAAGTTGCAATTATATTGCACACGCATTCGTCATGAGTTTAAGTTTCATAGGTAAGAAATGTGTGTTTAATTGTGGATATGTTAGATGGATAAAGAGAAGAGAAGAAGAGATGGCAAGTGATTTATTTTTAGTCAGTTTCACCTCTACACATTGCTAAATTTGGTGTGCCGGACGGCATCTTGCGGTATCACGGTAGCCTTGCCTCAGGGTCGCTGCCTTGTCCGGCCATTGTGTTTAGATGCTCTGGAGTTTGATTGGGCTCATTTATTGAGTGGGGTTTTTATCTGTTCTGAAGGGTATCCCAATATGCATTGTAACAAATGTGGTTCTAAAGTTAATCCAGGATAGAGTTTGAGTTGAGAAATGCCAATGCATTAAAAACAGAAAAACAATTTTTTGTTGGAAATTAACTATTTTACCCAACCTTGAGTATTTTTGACACAAGTTCGCATCACCCTGGTTCCCTTGATTAAAAACCCAATAGGATTTTTTTTTCCATTGGCTTTTGGATTATTGCAGAAAATACACTCTGTGACAAACCCAATTTTTCTGAACTTTGATACTTAAATTCCACCATCAGAAGTCAAAAGCTAAGCATAGGGTATAAACGAACTTCAACTTCACCATCAACACTTTCAGTCTTTAAAACAGTTTCAAAAAACATTTCCCCTGAGTTAGTGCTATTATAAACACAGTGAGGCTGTGAAAGCGTCTAGTATGTAGTTTACCTGTTCAACTGAAGACGTTTAATGTCCCGACTGCCTCTGTAGTCCCATTTAGACACTTATTAGCAAACGCATTTTTCAAGACAAACAAAAGCTTAAAAAATGTGAAAATGTCTTGAAGCCCGTGCACTGTAAAAAATGATAGGATTGGATGAAGCTACGACAGCACATGTTTTTACCAACCATCAAAATAAGTTGGGCGACGTTTTAACTTTAAGTTATACAAGAGTCAACTCGGAATTGTTAATCAGTTTAATGTAAATTGTAACTGGTTGTACTTGTACTTTTAAGTTGCTTTAACTTAATTTAAGGCAGCAACTGAACTAGAGTTTAGATTCTCTGCCCGAGCCCGAACTTGACCCGATCCGATCTGCAGGCTGATATTTAGTATAAAGTATAGTAGGCTACAGTACAGATAAATGACATGTCTTGAGTGGAGCGCTGGCATAGAGCGGATTATTGAGCGGAGCGTCACACTGCATTACAGACTCGTTCTCGTCAGAACGGCCACGTATTTAAAAAAGGTTGGGTTTAAATCGGGCTCGGGCTCATAATTACAGTTAATGTGTCGGGCTGGGCCAGGCTCGGACACAACGTGCACAGTCTCGGGTAGGGTCAGGCTTTTTTTTTTTTTTTTTTTTTTTTTTTTTTAAGCTCGATCTAAGCTCTAAACTGAACTTAAGTTTTTAAGTTGAAATAGTTTGACATATCTTTTTTAGTGTGTTAACCACCGACCTTATTTCAGGCATCTTCACTTCACTTCAGGGCATGCAAAAATACTTGGGTGACACTTTATTTTACAGTTTCCTTATTACTTATGCTACATGTACTTACCATAGTAATAACAGTAAATGATGCATAATTACATTCAACCAAACCCTAATCCTATAGTAAACCTATGTAGTTAATTAATATTACTCAGTACTTAAATATAAAATTACACTGTAACAATGACACGGTAAAATAAAGTAAACCGTGTTTTGTACTACAAAAATACATCATCCCTGCAGTGCTCAATTTGTGTACTTGAGGCTTATTACACTATTGCATTGTTAGATTAGCAGTTAAGTAAGCTTAATATGAAGCTGTTTGTATCATTTTGAAGAGCACTTTTGATTTGCTGCTTGTGTAGAGCAAATTTCAGTTAAGATGCCTTAAAAGGAAGTTGCCTATACACGGATTGCCTTTGCAACGGATCTAATATTTAGTGAAGCAGGGTAGATTACAGTAGGTCTGTGTTCACAGGTTTTTCTGCGTAACACTTTTTGGTGTAATTGCATGTTGCATCAGTGAAGCTGACAGCCGTTAGTTATTTCTTGGAGAATCCCGTAGACTTGATGAAGGAAATGCAGAATGCGTCTTCATTCTTAGTGACTTGCAGTAACTGTATTTGTCAGTTCTGTCGTTTAACACCTCGCTCTTTCACATGCGTTTAGTGTGTCTTTCTCCGTTGTGGTTTAGTCTCGAGAGCATCACTGAACTTCATTAGCTATAAGCGTTTCACACCATGTTGTCAGCTAACAGAATCTGCACAGAATCTGCACCTCTATACGTGCGAGTTCCTGTAGAATTAGGCCTGAGTGCATGTGTCTGCTCTAATTATGTTATAATACTTCATTGTTTGTACTTGCATATGCATGTTGATGACAAAAAAGTGCGCAGTGAAATCCCACTTCCCGTCTGTTGTTTTCCTGAAGTGTTTTTCCATGCACTATAACGGTTGCATATGAGGAGGAGTTGCATGGAAATGAATCTAATGTGGCGCTGGCATTTTTCTGAAAGGTCAAACGGACCTCACTACAACCCGCCAAAATAAAGGCTTGGTTTAAACTATGACAGAAATATATTCCTGTTATACAGCAGAATGTACTTCTCAAAGTAGAAGTAATAATAATAGTTTATTAAAACATCATTTTTAAGGAATATTACATTTGTTTTATAACAAATTGACATAAAATCAAAACACAGAATCCAGAAAAATGTAAGTATTTCATAAAGTAAAAATTACAGAATTTCTGAAAAAATATTTTCACATTTTACAGGGCACTATTATTGTTAAAAATTTAATAAATTATTAAATTAAAGTTTTATGAAAAACTGAATTCCCCAAATTCCATTTTTTCCATTTAAATGTTTCAAGATTTTGTTTCTTCTTCTTCTCCGGACTCTGATTTAATGGTTATATTAAACATTAGTAATCAAAAAGCATGTCTAATTAATTGAAACTTTGAAATTTATACAATAGAACATCAATTTATTAATAGTTTAACAAAAAAAAATTATGGTCCTATGAAATATAAAAAAAAAAAAATTCTCAAATTGCATTTTATTTTCCCCAAATTCTGTTTTCCGTTTCAATTTTTTTCCTTCCTGGATTCCATTTGAATGGTTTACTTGCATCTTAATAGCTTGTCTAATTAATTTAATTCATAAGTGTAACAACTTATTTATTTTTGTCTTATTTATTTTTTATGAAATAGCCCAATGAAATGTTTTATTTTTTACAAAAAATATTTTGTAATTTTTCTCTATTTATAATTTAATACAAATGTATTATCAAGAACGTTGAAGGGGTCATGAACTGGCTTTTTTTTTTTTTTACAAGTCCGAGTCTGATCACGAATGAACCAATAACACCTCAAATAAAGGAGCCTGTGACAGCGTGCTAAGGTGTGTAATCAATAGATGTCAAACAATCTGTAACAATGCAATACTAACACATATAAAAACATGTTTTACTCACATAAGTGTGTTGCACCGTTCCTGTCGGATCCAATATTGAAGGCACAGCATTGTGTTTTAATCTCAATATGTCTGCAAATCCAGTCTCGACCTGTATCTTGTTTACAAATGATTCTGCGATGAAATGAAGCGAACAAACGCACAATGTCTTACGCACGTGAGCTGGAACCGGCATGTTTATTGCTCGGTAGCGCGACCCGTTTAACTCCACGAGTCGGTGGGCGGCTTGAGGCGGCGTTTCTGCATTCTATGACGTCAATGGTCGACATATTGCGAGATCTCTCGTTTTCTGGGCCTGGTGTCAATAAAAGCTTTTCTTTGACTAACAAGGAAGTTTTCAGCTCCGAAACTTACAGGATATTCGATGAACTTTTATATATCAAAGGCTCAAGGGAAAGTTGATTTTTCAATTCATCACCCCTTTAAATAAAGTTAAATGTTAATGTTAAATAAAGACAAAACATTAACAATTTATTTAATCTTATAAAATAGTTTTAATAATTGTATTATTACTTTGACAGGTACATTGTACTGTACAGTAGTAATATCTTTCTGTCACAATTTCAAGTTAAAACAAACGTTGTTGTCGTGAAGTCCTTTGGGTTTCTGTGTGGTCATGATAATGCTCATGAAATGAACTGGAGATGACCGTGAGACAGTCCTTCTTCACTCTGTGTGTAGTTGACCAAATCGCTCCATTCATTCTAAATTCCGTGCCATTCCGTGTATGACTGGATTCCGTCCGTGTTTTCCACATCACAGGAGTCATAGGGCAGAACATGGGCAGAAAGTCTTGATGTCAGAACTACTGGTCGACTGACGCAGGTACTGATATCTGGCACTAAGCACTTTACGCTGATGGTACAGCCCAGGCTTGAAGTGCGTCTTTTCCCAGAATGCAGCTTTGACCACTAAATCACTGAATGAAGAGCTTGACCATGAGTCAGGGCATGCTGGGATAATTGAAGCGTGAACCGAAGCGCTGCGGTTACCCTGCAGTAATCCAATTTTGGCTTGTTCTAGTGGGTGTTTGGACCGGGTTCAGGTGTGTCCCAGTGAAAACAGTGAGTGGGAGCGGACGGAGATAAAGGCAGTTACGCTAAGAGGCATTATGAGGTCACAGAGGCTGCATCAGCTGACCTGCTTCAGTCACGCCCATCATGGGGTTTGCTCTTTGAAAATGTCTTTTTAGATCCTAACGTGGAATCAGATCTGTGACTGAATGTTTTCTGATCACACGTGTGCTATTTAATGTAAACAGAATAAACCAATTACACATGCACTCGTTCTTCTCAATCACGTTTTTTCAAGGAACTGCTCTTCTCTCTGAAACAATTTTCACAGGTTTTCATGAATAATCAGAAATTTCCAAAACAACGTTGTCTTCGTCCTCCGGGAACTGGATTCCTTAGAAAGCATCGAGACTCAAACCGCAGGACTCTTCTTGTGACGTTTGTAGACAATAACTTGCTTTTTTTTTTTTTTTATTCCAAGTGTTGGTAGGATCAATTAAATATTAAAATCATCACTTTACCAGTCATGAGAGTTAATTTGTCAAGAAGTGTTGGAACTCTATTAGTTGTCATGCATCTTCTGAACTAGAACAGAGTTCAACCTACTTGCTGTTTTACATCCTGGTTATCCTGGTGATGGTTATATGTAAATCAATTCTAATGTGTTTGCTGGTGGACGTCCCGTGATGCGTGATGTGAAGTAGCTGTAAACGGGTGTTGTTGGAGTTGGCATTACGCACTCTGCGTTCCCTCGAGAATCCGTGGAAGTGGAAACATCAGGAACTGATCCAGCCCACACTGTCCAGAGACATTCCTGCCCTGTCACTCACTGTGGGCGGGTCAGGTGTGAGCTGGCCGTTCATCATAACGTCTCTTTACCAACCTGCTGCTGAATCACACACTCATGCTTCGGGAATTTAGATGTCATGTGTTCCGTGGGGAGTTGTGTGATCATCCGTGATGAACATGTGTCCTGCGGATATTATACCATTAAAACAACAGTCACTTGAAATAAAATATACATCGACTCATAAAAAATGTATATATAAAATAATAAACTAAGCTAGTTGCCAAGTCATCATTTTAACTTAAAGTATTAAAATAACTAAAACTGAAATAAAAATCAATAAGAAGCATTGACATATTAAAAAATTACAGTGAAAAGTAATTATAAATATGAGTAAAAACTATAGTAGTGTATCAATGATGCTGGTTTGTTTGTTCCAAATTTACAGCCTGTCAAAAACTTGTCCAGGTCAAATTTCATTCCAAAAATCTAATGTTTTTTTTTTTCTTGTTTAAAAACCAAAGGGAAATTAAACCTATTTACGGACGTTAAGGACGTTAAGGTTTTGTTTCATGATTGTACAGCACATTTCCTCCCAAATTCTCTTTACTATAATGCTTTTATCTGTTTTAAAAAAAAAAATTTCCCCAAATTCCATTTTTTCCATTAAACATTTATCTGGATTATGTTTACATTTTTTTCCCGCTTAAATTTTTTTAGCTCCATTTTAATGGTAAAACATTTTTTGTAATAAAAATGCATGTCTAATTAATTGAAATCATGAAAAATACAATTTATTAAAAGTTTAACAAATGTTTAGGGCCCTATGAAATTTGTTTTATTTATACATTTTTACCAAATTAATTTTACTTGTTTAGATTCCATTTTAATGGTTTAATTAAATGTTATTAATAAAGCATGTCTAATTAATAAAAACAACAATGTATTCATTTAAAACTAAAATAATTTCTTAATTTTTTCCCCCCATAAATTCTGTGTATTTTAATTTCTACCAATCAAATTTTTATTTAAAAAAAGTTTTAATAATATATATTTTGTGTTAGCATTATTACATTGAGAGAAATTCTACTGTACAAGTCATATATTTGATATCCATATTTCCACTTGACTGGATTCTGCCCGTTTTCTGCTTTGTGCAAATCATAGGGCCATCAGTAAAATTGCATGAAGTGACACCTCATAAATGCCCACATGAAGTTAAAAATGGTAATGGTCACTAAATTGGCTTAATTTTCATTCTTGGTTTTATGTGTAAATAAAGTGGCATTATTTTGTAGAGATTCACTGTTCCTCCACCTTATCCTTGTCCTGTCTGATCTTGTCTATTTACTGCATGTTCTTGTCCAATTTTTGTTGTTTGCACAGTGTGATAAGATGCGCCGGACACTTTCACTGTTTGTTCTCTTCCCGTATAATGTCCTCTGCAGTACTAAAAGCTCTTAAGTGCATCGGCTCAGACAAAAGACTGACCTCTAAGAGGATTACAGCCTGGCTTCACCTAGTTTACCATCTGAACTATACATTTTTGTATCGCAGATGTTTTGATCCTTTAGTTCTGCGTCCTTTGTTTGCTTGGATCCTGGGGGTGTTTATCACTTGCGGTAAAATCTTAATCAGGCATTTCTGTTCTTTTAAACAGTGTTGGGCGAGGGCTACATTTAAAGTTACCCATCATAAAAGACACAGTCAGATGAATAGACCACCAATAAACCCTGTCAGCGTGGCTGTTTAACGGGTGGCTGTTGCCCGGAGGGCGTCTTAATCTATTGTGATTGTGTCTCGCTAGTATTGTAAAACCAGACTTTTGACTATAGCCGCAATTTGCAGATTATTCTGGTTAAGGCCTGTCCGCTCACGACAGGAAGAGACAAGAAAGGGGTCATGACAGATTTTATTTTAATCTGTCCTTTGATGGAAAAACGATTTTGATGGAATGATAGCTCTTTAAAGGACCCGCCCTATAAAAACGTATGTGCTCAGGTACTGGCGTTGTCAGCGTGTCAAAATAAAAGTCTGGTGCACTGTCATATTAAAAGTCCGGTAAACTGTCAAGAAATAAAAGTCAAGTGGACTGTCAAGGAATAAAAGTCCCGTGCACTGTCTAGGAATAAAAGTCCCGCGCACTGTCAAGAAATAAAAGTCCTGTGCACTGTCAAGAAATAAAAGTCCCGTGCACTGTCAAAGAATAAAAGTCCTGTGCACTGTCAAGGAATAAAAGTCCCACGCATTGTCAAGGAATAAAAGTCCCGCGCACTGTCATAAAAGGTCCCGCGCTGTCAAAGAATAAAAGTCCTGCGCACTGTCATAAAAGGTCCCGCGCTGTCAAAGAATAAGTCCTGCGCACTGTCAAAGAATAAAAGTCCCGCGCACTGTCATAAATGGTCCCGCGCGCTGTCAAAGAATAAAAGTCCTGCGCACTGTCAAAGAATAAAAGTCCCGCGCACTGTCATAAAAGGTCCCGCGCTGTCAAAGAATAAAAGTCCTGCGCGCTGTCAAAGAATAAAAGTCCTGCGCACTGTCATAAAAGGTCCCGCGCTGTCAAAGAATAAAAGTCCTGTGCACTGTCAAAGAATAAAAGTCCCGCGCACTGTCATAAATGGTCCCGCGCGCTGTCAAAGAATAAAAGTCCTGCGCACTGTCAAAGAATAAAAGTCCCGCGCACTGTCATAAAAGGTCCCGCGCTGTCAAAGAATAAAAGTCCTGCGCGCTGTCAAAGAATAAAAGTCCTGCGCACTGTCAAAGAATAAAAGTCCCGCGCACTGTCATAAATGGTCCCACGCGCTGTCAAAGAATAAAAGTCCCGCGCGCTGTCAAAGAATAAAAGTCCTGCGCGCTGTCAAAGAATAAAAGTCCCGCTCGCTGTCAAAGAATAAAAGTCCCGCGCGCTGTCAAAGAATAAAAGTCCTGCGTGCTGTCAAAGAATAAAAGTCCCGCGCGCAGTCAAAGAATAAAAGTCCCGCGCACTGTCAAGAACTCATGGGCCAAATAGAAAAACGTATATGGCCATATTTTAAAAAAACATGCCAAAGGCATATATCGGTTGACCACTATACTGTAGCATCAGTGATTATAATGGGTTATATTTGCTTTTGCCGCAACACGACACATCCAGTGTTGGCAAATGTCAGCCGTTAAGTGATCGAATGCCAGTGGGCGAGGCCTATGATGCGATGATGTAAAACTATTCATCGATGTGTTGCTCTGGAGGCAGGCATATGCAAATGTTTTTGCCGGTGTGACGCCACAGATCCCACAATATCAAAACATTTTTGGAGCTTGAGTAAATAATTGCCTTGTTTATAATGAGGAGAACGTTTAAAACTCTGAAACTTGCAGGATGTTTAATGGTAGAAAGAAAGACCTTTTATATGTCAAAAGATAAAGGCAGATTTGAGTTCTCATGTAATGACCCCTTGAGAACGACATTAAGAGCACGTGAAACTGAAGGCGATGATGTTTCAGAAACTACCGAAACCCAAACTCATTATGGAATATGAAAAATATTTTGGACCGATTCCCTTTTTCTACTTTTGAAAATATGCTAAAAACATGAATATGTATATTGACGTGTATGTAGGTCAAATGTGATGTTTCCACTTGCATGCGAAAGAAAAATCGTGCAATAGTTATTCTAAGGCACAGAGAAGTACTCTGTCATCTGTTTTAAACAAATATGGCCGTTTAGCTCAGGAAGTCTATAAAACCCTCACCTTTGACCCTTGCGACGTGGCATATGGATTGGTTTGAGGCTGGATGTTGTCACGCTCTCTGCAGCCCACAGTTAAACACTTGAAAACCTGAAAACTTTCCCTCGTTCCTCAGTGCTGGAGCAGAACTGATGTGAAACCCACATATATGGCTGGGGTTTTCGCTGCAGATGTGCATTCTTTTCCCATAAAGCCAGCAGTTGCAAAACAAGAGGGAAGAATATTTTGCATGCATTTCAAAACGAGACTCGGATTGTCCTGCACTGACCCGATACACTAAGGTCCCAGATGCTTTCAGGGCTCATTGCTTGTTCTTCTGTCGTGCTCAGGTTGGTAGGGGGAAGTTGTGGTTGTTGTGGTTTCTGTTTTGTTTCCTCTAATGATGTGAACGCTGACTATTCATGTGTTTGAGGGAGCATGTGACCATGTATACCAACCTTGTGGGAAATGTTTTTCTAGTAATGGCATCAATGACTCCTAATCATCATGGGGTCCCGGAAGAGTGTCTGTGCTGTGAAACATCAGTGCTTTATATAACTCTGACACCACCCCTGGCCTACCTAAAATAACTTCAGAGTTATCGATATTTTGATATGTATCTATACTAAAATATCTGAAACAGTTCCAATACTCCTTTTCTGCAGTACAATACACCGATACCAGCTGCACTTCCTCACTCTTTTCTCTCCGATGGCGAATTGACACACACCCGTCTCATTTGCTCCGGTTGAATAGTGCTTGTATTGCACATAATTCAAACCGCTTGTGAGTGCAAAATGTACTTTTTTTTGTGGCGAATTGCACTTAAACGGTCAAATACTTACAAAATTGTAAAAAAAAGTCAAAATTCATGTAAATATAGTCTTTTTGGGAACGTAAATAGTTGAGAGAAAACACATAGTGTAACAGTATATTGGATCCGTCCATAAGCTCTTAAAGTGACAGTAGCCTAATAAACCTGATGCTGTCTGTCATGTTAATTGAAGAACAAGACTCTAAAATATCTAAAGTTAATCGAAGAAAATAACTCATTGCTCTTGACTGAATAACTTTTAATTGTAAGCATTAATCTGTATTTACTGTAATTTCTGACTTTAAAATCTGACTTTATTTTCCTTTAGAGTCAATAAAATGAGGATTCACCATGTTGAAAGTTAGTAATGAGTACCAGAAGAGTACAAATTGCACCAGAACTGCAACTATCTTTAGCAAGATACTACGATCTCGCTTCACAGACAGATCGTGGAGACATTTTAATCTTGATATCGCACACATCCATTCAGATTTTCGGCCCCTGATGTTGATTCTCAATCGACTGGATTCTAGAACCGCTGGTGGTTTTATTTAGTTTTTTTGTCACTGCTCTCCAGATGTTAATGGTGACTGTATGCTAAACACAGACTTGTGAGCTTGAGAAGCCACAGCAGTTTCCACCTATTGATAGCATTGTCTGCATTGGTGGATTTAGCAGCGAGACGAAAATGACTCAAACCCACAAAGAACCAGTTTCCGAAAGACAATGTGTGTGATCTTGATAAGAGAAATGCATTAGATTGTGCAATCAGGCATTTGAGCAGACGCTGTTAGACGTGTTGGCTTTCAGTTGTGCGTGGAGAAGTGAGGTCACCATGCCAGTCCTAAATGGATAGTTCGCCCAAAAATAAAACTTGTCATCATTATCTCACCCTCAAGTGCTTTGTTCAGTGGAACTTAAAGGAAGCTATTTTGAAGAATGTGAGCAAGCAAACCGTTTCTGGTCCCCATTGACTTCCATAGTATTTTTTTTTCATATGGAAGTCAATGTGGACCGGCAGCTGTTTGGTTACTCGCATTCTTCAAAATATCTTCTGTTAAGTTCTACTGAACAAAGCACTTGAGGGCGAGTAAATGATCACAAGTTTTATTTTGGGGTGAACTGTCCCTTTAAGCCGCCTTTCTGTATCGCTGAATGAAGGTCTGTAATTCTCCACTTTGTCTCAGCGGTTGAAAAGACGCCGGTTTCGTCCGTGATTGTTGACGCACATCTTTTCTGCTTGGGAGTTGGGTTTCATGGAAGCGCAGCTCTGGAGTGGTCATGGTCGGATGTTCCCAGGCGTTTAAGTGTGCGGTTTCTCGACAGACCACAACAGACCCGCTGGGAGCCTGTCACATGTCATGTTAGGAGCCAATGAGAGCGGATCTGCAGTCTTCGGACGCACGACACAAATAACACCTCAATCTCAGGCCGTTACTGTCGGGATGAGCGTGTGGATGATCTACGTTAGGGATGTCAAATAGCAGTTATTCAGTGTCAAGTTGATAATAAAATAAAGAAGAATGTCCTTTTGGTTTTGGGATTTTCTTTTTCTGAAAAGTAGACTACTGTTCAAAAGTTTGGGGTCACTAAGATTTTTTTTATTTTTAAAGGTTAAATATTATTACAGTAAGCATTTAGCTAATGGAGAAAACTTTGCATGCCGTTTGTTTATTTGTCTATTTATTTATTAAGTATGTTTGCATGTTAATATTTTGTGAAATTGTATGGTGTTGTAGTGACTGCTGACATTTTGGTACTGTGACATTTGGTATACATTTTTTTTTTTCTTTATGATGTGGTGTGCCACCACATCTCTCTCTCTCTCTCGCTCTCATACACACACACACACTCTTACACAACCTATTGAAGTGTGTAGAAACAGATGTGGGCAAAGCCACTTCACTGGCAGGAAAGATGGACTCACTCCGGTTTACTTCCGCCACAAACGCATGTCTTCATTTAGAATGAATGAGTGAACTAGCACACAGTAATTTATAGCACAGAAAGGCCTTGTCACACCTATTGTGAATGATAATGCCATTGTGTGTGTGTGCGACCGTTTGGCCTTTTATATCGGTAAACACAATCAGTGTAGGTCTGATGGGCCGTCATCGGTATGTGTGTGTCAGACAAATTTAGGAGTGCATCCGTGAACCCGTTGCACTGGAATGTGTGATGTTGTCCTTAAGGTTTTGTTGTTTTTATTAGTTTTTTAATGTTTTTTTTTATATTTCCCATTTTGATTTTAACTTTAGTTTTAGTAATTTTGTTGTGGTTTTGTTAAAAAAAATTAGTAGTAGTTATTTTTAGGATTTTTGTAGAGATTTTTGTCAATTTTATTAGTTTTTATATCTGCCTTTTTTATATTTTCCATTTTAATTTTAAAGTTTTAGTAATTTTGTTGTTGTTTTGTCGTTTTTATTATTTGTTTTTTAAATGCCTGATTTTTTTAAAACATTTTTTCCATTTTAATTTTAGTTCATTTTTGAGGCTTTATGATTTATTTTAATTATTCTTTAAAAAAAATTGTAAATAAATATTTTCCATTTTAGTTTTATTAATTTTGTTAAGGTTCTGTGTGTGTTTTTGTTTTTTAATGTCGCTTAAATAATTTCCATTTGCTAGTTTTAGTAATTGTGTTGTGGTTTTGTCATTTTTATTTAGTCATTTTAAAACTTCAACTTTAACTAAATGAACATTTGAAATGTTGCTCCTTCATGGCAACTAACTGAAATAAAATAATGTTAATCTATATTTCATTTCAAGTAACAATTTTAATACACAATTTTTGTAGTATATGACAACCCTTCACTGACAGGATGTGTACGTGTGTGTGTGTGTGTGTGTGAGTGTAGTTCTACTGAAATGACTGAATGGTCCAACCGTTTCTTTCCATATTGCACATACTAGTCTGTCCTGTCCTGTGCAGGCCGATGTGCTCACACAGGAACAGGAAGTTGGGCAGAAGTTTGCGAGCAGCAGTTTTTCTGGTGCCTGTGTTCTGAGGTTTTTTTGTTTTGTTTTTGATGCCTCATTGTAAGCGTCCCGACTGTGATGGGGGGGGGGGGGGGGGAGTGGGCTCATATTTCACATTCCTGCAACCGAAGGACAAACAAACGTAAATGAGAGTGCATACTTGTGAACTTTAGCTTTGAAAAACACTCTTTCCTTTCTAAGAAGCGAGATCGTTTTGGGCGCGAGAAGGGAAAAGGTGTGGTGACTTTGATCAGGTGCAAGTGTGTGTGTGCTTTTGTGAATGCGCTGTGGGGGGGAAGGGGCGGGGCTTCTTTCGGCCTATTGCGTCACGCAGAACTGAGTGTGCGTTGCCTTATAAGGACATGAGAACATTACAGGAGACACAGGAAGAGGCAGTTAAGAGTGACAATACCAGGAGACCGGGCCGACTGGACCGACATGTTTGCCTTCATTCTCTCTCTCTCTCTTTCTCTCTCACTTTCTCCTCTTGTTCTTTGACACACCACATTAAGAGTTATGCATGACTTAAACATGCCTGATTAGTGGTTTTTGTTTAGGCAAGTGTTCACTTGAGAAAAGAAATGCAGATCAGTTGCAAGTCATATTTTATTACATTCAGAAATTATGTAAAATACTAGTTCACTGAATAAAATTGAGTGTAGAAACATTTTTAACTTAATAACTTGGAAGTAGAAAGCAACATTGTCGTCCCGTCCACTCATGATTCCTTTTGAATATGTGGAACTCCAGTGGAACTCGATTGATCCAGTGAGATGAGTTGTGTAGATGCTTCATTTCCACAGACTCTGACCTGCAGCCGTTGATGTTTCGCAGCTCTCTGTGTTTTGACCCCCAGAACCCTCTGCGGCGGGGGACCAAACACTCGGTTACTGCATTCCACAGTAAATATTAGCCCAGAGAGGGACAGACAGAGAGAGAGAGAGTGAGAGAGAGTGTTTATGTAATGCTGAAGAGACACATTCCATCCTGATGTGGGCTGTGAGGAGTTGGACGATCTCTCGCTCGCGCTCTCTCTCTCTCTCTCTCATATTCAGGGGGCTTCTGTCGCTCGCTCTCCACTGGGGAATGCGGGGAATGAAGATCCACAGAGCTTCAAATGTTCCCCAGTGATAGGCCATTAACATGGGGAAATCCGCTTTTTTGTGAGTTACAGCATTGACTGGTTGTCCCAGAAGTCCCTTCATGTCTGTCTTTTTTTGTCGTTCACTAGTGCTGCACGATTAAGTGAAATAAAGCTGAAATCACGATTCATGTAATGGTTTAGTGTGATTTTTATCAAATTGCAAAGGCTGCGATTTTAATTAAATAAATGTATGCTCTGCGTGTTTCAGAGCGAAACGCGCCATTGTGTTCATTTACACACGAGCATCTCATGATTCAGTGTTTTCAGCATCTCAGAGCGGTTTGGTTCACAGTAAATTTAGCTCCGCGTGAACTTTATCTCAACATCTGCTCTGAGTTTGGGACGCTTTAACATGCATGTGAAAACACCACAAGAGCAAAACATCTTCCCAAACATGTAATGAGGAGAAGCGCTTATAAACCGGCTGTTGTCAACAAAAGAGAAGTGCTGTATTATATATTAAAATAAAACCTTGATTGTTTAACATTACATATACAATATATTGCCAAAGTTTTGGGACGTCTGCCTTTACATGCACATGAACTTTAATAACATCCCATTCTTAATCTGTAGGGTTTAATATGGAGTTAGCCCACCCTTTGCAACTATAACAGCTTCAACTCTTCTGGGAAGGCTTTCCACAAGGTTTAGGAGTGTGTTTATGGGAATTTTTGACCTTAGAAGCGCCTTTGTGAGGTCAGGCACTGATGTTGGACGAGAAGGCCTGGCTCTCAGTCTCCGCTCTAATTCATCCCAAAGGTGTTCAATCGGATTGAGGTCAGGACTCTGTGCAGGCCAGTCAAGCTCCACACCAAACTCGGTCTTTATGGACCGACGCTTTGTGCACTGGTGCGCAGTCATGTTGGGACAGGAAGGGGTCGTCCCCAAACTGTTCCCACAAAGTTGGGAGCATGAAATTGTCCAAAATTCTTGGTATGCTGAAGCATTAAGAGATCCTTTCACTGGAAATAAGGGGCCAAGCCCAACCCTTGAAAAACAACCCCTCCACCAAACGGCCATGGAAACCCACGGAGGGATTTGGAGGGGTGTCCCAATACTTTTGGCAATGTAGTGTAGAGTGTTCCAATCCGGGATGCTGATTGGTCAAAACTACGTTCTAGTTGTGCTAAAATACACACTATAATAGCAGCTAAAGTCTGTCAGAACAGAGACATCATCTCTGCAATGGCTTCTCCTGTTACCAAACAAGAAATGTGATTCCTCCTGGCAGGAAAGATCTGATCCTCTATCTGCTGACGCGCTGACCTTTGAGCCAGTGCCAGAGACGATGCATGAACAAACTTTCACCAAACATCAAATGAAACCGAATGACACTTAATGGAAAAAATTCATTTAGGTGCATAATTTTAGAGGTGTCTTCGTCTGTGGTTCTGTTTCTGATCGGCGTGTGGTAATTGCGTAACCACTTTATTTAATTTGGTCAATGTTTACGAGCACTCTGGAAGCATTTGAGGTGTATTTCAAGCCCATCTTCGTAATGTTGGTATAAACATCCGCACGCTTCGTGACAGAATTATCATCTATTGTTGCTGATCTGATACTCGAGCACTAGCTGGTAGGTACAGGTGGTTCTGTTTTTCTGAGTTTTTGTGTTGGATGACCGTGTTGGCAGACTGGATTTCCTGTGTCCCTGTGAGGCCTCCGTTTAATCCGACCTGACTCACTTTCCTCAGTGAAAGGCAGCCTTGAGAAGACACGTGAGTCAGCGCTACTGGAGCTCTGCTCCGCCACCGAGGATGAAACATGCAGAACAAGTAGTGCACTAAAAAAAATAAAACAGCTCAGGGAGTCACCGGGAGGAAAAGGGCAGAGATGCTGCCAGAGAGACAAACGGTGAAACATAATTTGGGACACCTTGCACTGCGCCTTGATGCAGTAAAGTCACACAAAATCTCTTTATATTGAAGGTGAAGTTTCTTATACTCTCCACTTTGATATGCAGAGAACTGTAAGTTTAGTAGGTCAATCTCCCTGAAAAGCTGTGATTCTGTGGCCTTAACATAAAACATCATTCGACCAGCCCGACTCAGAAACATGGACTAAACCAGTGTATGTTTGGGGCGAGACTGGCCGAGATCTCATTATTTTCCATTTGTGGCACAAAAATGACAAACTTTTACATTCGAGCTGCATGATTTGGGGGGAGAATGCTAAATATTGCAATTGCAATTAGGGGTGCTCGATATTGACACTTCTGGGATTTTTTTCTTTCTTCAATATAAAGAGATTGATTGAAGAACAAAGCATTTCACTTGCTGTGTTTGAAATCGCCCCCTATACCTTCATTCACTATTAGTCCACTAATACAGTTCACTTGAAAACGAGTGAGTGAATTCGGACACTGTGTGGGTTGTGGAAGGGCTGCCGCTTTTCCATAATTCGTGCTGTTTAATAATCATTTGAGACTCTAGTACTAATGAAAATATTTATCTTGAACTTTGCAATGGAAACTAGCATGTATAAACTGTAATTAAACAATTAAATAATCAATTCAAAAGGGATTTATACCTCTATGTTTTTACGCTGGACCAGTGCGGTTTAGTAAGTGGAGGGATGGATGATTGATTCAGCTGCGGGCCATCTCCTGCTGAGATGCGGGAATTTATTCAGTGCGTGACTCTCACAGTGCATTATGGGTATTCTCTAGCCATTGAACGTACATCAGTTGTACACTCGTTATTGTGGTGCATTGTGGGATTTAATGAGTGCTCTCAATAACATCCTCTATTAGGGCTGGGTATTGACACAAATTTCACAATTCGATTCGATTTTGATTCACAAGCTTTCGATTCGATTTTCGATTCTTTTTCAATTCAATGTCGATTATTTTGGATATGTATCAAGGATAATACAAGGAAAATTAATACATTTTTCTGAGGTAACTGTGACATGACATTGTTTACTTGTAAGCCGTTTTACTTACATCTTTCTGCGGTTGAAACACTGAGCGATTCTATGTGACATGATACGGATTTCGGTAAGTTGTCCTGTATCTTTTAACACACTTTCAGAAGCTCATTCGTGTTTATTTTGCGCTGTTACTGGTATTAAGGCGGAAGAGAAGATCCGTTCATGTTTGCTCCGCGCTGCTGCTTCTCTTGAGCTGAGCTGCGGCAGAGCGATCTCACGCCACAGTGCCAACGGTATTTATGTTTTTGAATTTCGTAAAAAAAATAGACTAATCGATTCTTGGGATTTAAGAATCGATATTGTTTTGTAAAAGTGAGAATCGATAAAAAAATCGAGAAATCAATATTTTTTACCCAGCTCTATCCTCTATGGTTTCGGACACCACTACAAATGGCTGTCCCCCCAAATTGTGCCCTATTTAAGGGTATAGGGGGCGATTTCGGACACAGCGACCGTCTTAACGAGCGAGGCTTTGAATCATTCGTTCATGCAATGTTTGAAAGATGTTTGACACGTGTTGCTTTTTCAAATGCACGTTATGAGCAACTCAAACTCGCAGTGATTTCAGATGGAGCAGCGTTTACTACTGATCACAGAGCCAAGCTTCACTGACAAACTGCGCATAAAAAAAGAATCACAGCCTTACTGTGCGTTCACACCAGACGCGACTTGCGCAAATAAATCGCGCTATTCGCGTGTAGTTGGACGCTTAAACATTTTGAGTTTGCTCGCTTCATTCACGCATGAAATTCGCTTCACAACAGACGTGAATCTGCTTCACAACAGACGTGGATCTGCTTCACAACAGACGTGGATCCGCTTCACAACAGACGTGAATCCGCTTCACAACAGACGTGAATCCGCTTCACAACAGACGTGAATCCGCTTCACAACAGACGTGAATCCGCTTCACAACAGACGTGGATCCGCTTCACAACAGACGTGGATCCGCTTCACAACAGACGTGGATCCGCTTCACAACAGACGTGGATCCGCTTCACAACAGACGTGAATTCGCTTCACAACAGACGTGGATCCGCTTCACAACAGACGTGAATCTGCTTCACAACAGACGTGAATTCGTTTCACAACAGACGTGAATTCGCTTCACAACAGACGTGAATTCGCTTCACAACAGACGTGGATCCGCTTCACAACAGACGTGGATCCGCTTCACAACAGACGTGAATTCGTTTCACAACAGACGTGAATTCGCTTCACAACAGACGTGAATCTGCTTCACAACAGACGTGGATCCGCTTCACAACAGACGTGAATTCGCTTCACAACAGACGTGAATCCGCTTCACAACAGACGTGGATCCGCTTCACAACAGACGTGAATTCGCTTCACAACAGACGTGGATCCGCTTCACAACAGACGTGGATCCGCTTCACAACAGACGTGGATCCGCTTCACAACAGACGTGAATCTGCTTCACAACAGACGTGGATCCGCTTCACAACAGACGTGAATCTGCTTCACAACAGACGTAAATTGGCGTCATGGGAGGGACTTCTGCTCCAGTCTCGTCTGCACACTTCCTCTGAATAAGCATATCATCTCAGCGGGAAAACCGTTGTAGAATATGGTGAATAAGCTCAATTTGACACCTTTATCTAGCTTGTAGTCTCAATATGTATGTATATATCTCAAATTAAGTAAAGAGCGTTTTTACAACTTACCAGACTGTCCGACCTCCTCACACACTTTCTTTCAAGCTAGTTCCTGATTATTCCTGTTTCTATGACACTATGCAGATGTATCTTACAGCTCCAGGCATCCACTACACCAACAATGATTTTGTCCTCCATTGTTGTTCAGATTTCTGCCTATGCTTGTAATCACGGCACTACTAGAGCAGGCTCCAGATTGGTTAATGCGGCGCAAATATCTGCCAAAGTTCTAATTTTTCAACTCGTGCAAATCGTTATGCCCGAAACGCTCAATTCGTACGAATTGTGCCGCAGAATGTCTATTCGTGTCTTTGCATTGACTTAACTTGTAAATCACTCGCACTTAACGCTTCATTCGCGTCTGGTGTGAACGCACCATTAGTGATTTCATAATCACACTAAGTCAAATGGGTTTAACCGCGCAGCCCTAGAAGCGACTGTGACTGTCAACAGCGCTGATGTTTGTCAGTCTCCGTATATATTTCCCATCAAATGTGCTCTGACTTGCTGATGTCGACTTGGTTGCCTTATTAGTTACAGTTTGACCTTTTGCCAGCTCCTCCGCCACGGCTTCGGGAGGATGTCGCAGGAATTTGAAGCGTGCTCAGTTTGCTGACCCCCACTTGGCTGCGTGTCTTTTTTTTTTTCTCCCACAAACTGTTGATGCACAAACCTCGAGTGTCTCCAGAATCTGAGCTGAACCATCATTTTTCTGCATTATTTATGAATGTTTGTGTGATTAGATAGGAATGAGGGGAGGGGACAGCTGAAGAAGTTTACAAAGCATTATCAGTGCGGTTTCTGGACGCAATCTTCTCAGACTTCATTTCCCAGTCCCCTACTTCCTGTCTATCCACGCTCAGTGACTGCTGTAAAGCTCATTTCCTTTGAGCCGTGGGATGTTTTCTTGAGAGGACCTTCTTTCCGTCCGTCCGTCCCTCACCTCCTCCATCTTTGAGTTAAAGAGACAGTTCACCCAAAAAATGAGAAGTCTGCATGACTAATGAGCAAGTCATTGAGAGGGCAGCATTCTAAATGGAATAAAAACTAACAACCTAGAGTGACATCATAGCTTCAGTCTTTAAGGGACAGTTCGCCCAAAAATGAAAATTCTCGCCCTAATTTAATTCCACGCATGTATGATTTCTTAAGACGAGATTTTGAAAATAAGAACAGGTTTGGAATTTTTTTTTTTTTGGGTGGACTGTCCCTTTAAGGCTGAATGCTATGATGTCACTCTTGGTTGTTACTTTTTATTCCATCTCGACTGCTGCCCTCTCGATGACTTGCACATTAATCACGCAAACCGCTCCGGCATGAAGTTTTGATCACTTGTGCAATTTGTTTGTCTTGTTCAATTTCTTTCCCTTTTCTAGCTCAAAGGTCTGTCTAATCACAGCGCTTAGATTGATTTATTATACACGTGTGGGCTGAGGAAACATTTCCTCTGTCACATCCTGTACCGATAAAGCTCCGCTCATTTCTTCGCTGGGTATGTTTGTGCATGAAGGTGTGAATTCATCTCAAGTGGTTTTAAACTCGTGAACTTTGTTCAGGTTGCTCATCGTGATTTGGTCAGGAATCAGGAAATGATTCCTGAAGTCAACTGTAGTGTGTTATGAATGGGCTGTAATTTATAATATAATGTTTTTAAAAGGACAAATTTGAACTCTCAGACACTGACAGCTTCTCTGAGATGTTATCTAAATTAATTTAAAATAACTCATTTCAATAACTTGCACATTAGTTTTATTATGCTATCTTTTAGGTTATTATTAAGCATATGTTTTGTTTCCTTTCTGTTTTAGTTGATTTTATTTTATATATATATATATATATATATATATATATATATATATAATATAATATAATATAATATAATATAATATAATATAATATAATATAAATAAATAATAATTTGTTGTTTTTTTTAACCAATTTTTATTTAGCATTTTATGGTCTTTTTTTAGTTTTTATTAATATTTTTTAATTTTAAGAAAATTGACATATGCCCTTCACAACTAGCATATGCCCCTTTTCCCGATTAACTAATTTATTTCACTCAACATAAATAATTTTGAGTATTTTATCTGCTGGTGTGACATTTTAAAATGAAGTGCTCAGCAAAAAGTGACAACAGTCATCACTGTCAGACTGATGCACACAAACCAGCAATTAAAATCATAATTGTGTGTTTGTGCGCACATGCAGACAGATGTCTTTGACTGCTGTCTCGCTTCTCGCTGAGTGTTGTGTTTTTAAGATGACACGGCAAGTTAAAAATAGCCCAGCTTCCCTGTTGCATTTTGAAGATCACCTAGCCGCTTGTAGATTTAAGCATCCCTAGTTTCCATGCGTCTCGCACCTGACGCCCTGCCCTGGATCATCAGCTGATGTGCGGGTCGGGTGGAGGCATCCGCCCTTGAGAGCTGATGCCTGCTGGTGTTCTCACTCTCGGTCTTCAGATACAAACACACTTCATTGGTTTGGACAGCCATTCTCAGTGCGTGACACGCATGTCTGGCATTCTTAAAATCGCTCTCGTGCGATAGTGGGATGACTTCAATTCCTGCGCGAAGTCTCCCTGGGTCAGGCACTCCTTTCCTGCATTCTTCCATCTGCTCTGCTGTCAATTTGTGTTGGGGTTTGCTTCAGATGCTCCAATCAAGGCCCGTTTCTAGAAATGATTGAAACCTACTTAAACTCTAATAATAATAAACCTGTCTGTGTTGGTGTACTTGATTAGTTTATTTTGTTTATAGTTTAGTGAAATTGCTAAAGATTCACTTCAAATTGTTACAGCGTCATGACAATTACATTTTTGGTAACACTTCAGTTCATGGTCCAACTAGTTTCATATTTCTAGGATATTGACTGTTTATTATTAGTACTTAAAAAAGCACATATTAATGCCATTACCATATTCTACATCCCATAATCTTACCTGAAACCTAAACTTATTAATAAGCAGTAATTAGGGGTGTATTGGGGGCAAAAGTCATAGTTAATAATTAGTAATAAATTGAAAACATCAGGTCATGAGCTGCTGGTGTGTAAATGAACCCAGTGCCGCGCTTCACTCTGAAACACGCAGTGCATGCATTTATTTAATTTAACCGCAGCCTTTGCAGTTCACACACTAAACCATGAGATGATCTTGGTTTTGCTTTGAATAAGTGTGTAGCCCTGCTTGTGGTAATGCTGTGAATGCAACAACATTGAAATCTAGCATGCATGTCTAAAATCGTCTGCGTTCACATTCTGGCTTAGTGTACGGTTCAGGCTCACAAGTGACAGTGCAGTCATGCTTCCAGGGTTATTGTGGTTTAGGTAGTGCACAATCAAAGCACACAAGGAATTCTAGGCAGCTGAAAGGTCAAAGTTTAATATTGTGCCAAACGACATAAGAGAAGCTTTAAGGGCTTCCTGCGGCTGCCTGTCAAAATAAGAGCTTGATGGTTTAACGTTTGAAAAAGAAGAAATTAAAACAACCATAGATATCAGTTGTGTTTTTATAGTTGCAATATAAAATAAAATATTATTTTTCTTAAGTACATTGTTTTTATTTTACTGTGAAATAAATATTAATATTTCTTATTTTTAGTAATTTTTATATTTTTGTGTAATAATAATAATAATTATTAATTATTACTTTGTTATTTTTTATTATTTTATAGATACATCACAAAATTCTTACCAAATTGTGCCACCTTGCAGTAATAATTTACTAGTAGTAGTTATTATTATTATTACTATTAATGTTTATATAATAATAATAATTTGATATTTTTATATAATAATTAAATGTGTATATATAATATAATTTTCTAATTTATTATTTTATTAATAGTAATAGTTAATAATTTATGTAGTAGTAGTAGTAGTAGTAAAGTTTTATAGCCTTATTGTTAAATGTTTTTTTACATTGAAATATTTCAATAGTAATATTTTTTTGTCATTTTTATATTTGTATGTATTATTAATAATAATAATAATAATTATTATTATTATAGCCTTATTGATAATGTGAAACTGTGAAATAAATAGTAATATTTCTTAGGAATTTTAGTAACTTTTATGTTTTGTAGTAATAATATTATTATTATTAATTACCATTTTTGTTATTTATTATTTTATGCATCACTCAATTCTGACCAAATTGTGTAATAATAATTTACAAGTAGTAGTTATTATTATTACTATTAATGTTTATATAATTTAATTTATTTATAATATATAATATTTCTAATAATATTTTTTTCAAGAATAATAATAGTTAATAATAATTATTATTATTAAATTAATGTAGTAGTAATAGTAGAATTATTATTATTAGCATTCTTATTGTTTTATAGCCTTATTTTTAAATACTTTTTTTTTTACAGGGAAATAAATAGTAATAGTAAATAGTAATATTTATTTTTTTGTCATTTTTTTTTTATTTGTATCTAATAATAATTATTATTATTATAGCCTTATTGATAATCCCATTATGCAGCCCTACAAACAACTACAGCAAATTTTGAATTTTTTTATATCGTATTTTACATCGCAACCACACTTTTAGTCAGAAAAATCACACTTGTAGTGTTTCCCTGTAGAATCAGAGCTTGCGTTGATGATGTTGAGTTTCCCAGAGCGTGTGTGAATGAATCCCAGCGTTTGGTTGTTGGTGTGTGTGTGGTTTGGGTCCGTCCCGGGCCGCGGCGAGGGTTAATGTTCCTGCAGTCTCCTGGAGAAACCCGAGCCGTTCAGACACCGCTAGGACTCTCACAAAGACAGGAAGTGCTATAAATAAATCAACAAATAAACATGGCATCCACCAGGGCAACTCCTACAGAGCGTGGATGTCCAAAACAGCCCCCCCCCCCCCCCCCCCCCCCCTCTCTCTCTCTCTCTCTCCCTCTCTCTCTCTCTCCTCCTTGCTCTTTTCCTGTCCTGTGTGTCCCTCTTTTCTCCCTGTGTCTCTCTTCTGTTGCTCCAGGGTCGAGAGCTCAGTTTGAGCAAACGTGAAACTCATAGCGCATAGCTTTGGCTGTTGATACCCTCTCATCTGCTGCTCAGATTGTGATGATATTTAAGTGTATTTTGAGACTCAGTGTAACTGTGTTTCTAGATCTTCGGTTGAGTGCAGAGGATGAATGTGCTTTTGCAGTGTTTTGAGCTGTGTATCATTTTAATACATGCTTTATAACATCCCGGTCATCCTTTGCTCCGCCCCAGTCCTGCAGGCGTTGAGTGGGAGATGGATGCGGATGTTGATCTTGCAGACGGAAACGCATTAGAGCTCGCAGAGAATGAGGAAACGGGTTATTATCGTTTCGAATATTCATGCTGACGTTTCCCCTCGGATATGTGCACAAACTCTGGTGTGAGTGTTTGCGCAATTCTAGCTTTATAATCCTTAACCTTTGCAGGAAAAGTCCATGAGACGAGCTCAAAGCGTTTTAGAGCCGTTTACACCTGTATTTAGTGCCGTCCACTTGTGATCCGATCGACCAAAACATTTCTTAATACCAGGTGGAAACGGGGCCTTTGGAGTTTAAAAAACACATGGAAATGCCCCAGAACAGCAGTTTTCAATACCACAGACCCCCATAAATGATGCAAGGGCCCCCATACTAAAATGTAAAAGGCAGAAATACATTTTCAAAAACAATTTATAAAAAAAAATAGAAAATATTATTAGCTAAATTAAACTTTTTAATGGTTTATTTTTACACTACTGTTTAATTTAAATGTATTTGTTTATATATATATATATATATATATATATATATATATATATATATATATATATATATATATAAAAAAAATTTCACTGTTGCTTAATGTAATCTTTTTTTAATCAATTTATTTATTTGATCGTTTCATCTTATTTGTATTATTTATTTATTTGAATACATTTTGTATTTTATTTATTAGTTTAGACTTTTATTTATTTATTTTGATCTATTTTAATTATTTTATTTTTTATCTTACACTGTTGCTTAATATTTAATCATTTCTTAAATTATATTTATAATTTAATTTTTTTAATCAATGATCAATTATTTATTTATTTAATAGTTCAATCTTATTTTTATAATTTATTTATTTTTACATTTAACATCCACGTTTTCTCCAGAATCTGTAGTTTTTCTAAAATATAAAAGGCAGATATATATATTTTCACGTATACATTTTTTAAAAATAAAAAATGTGAAAATATTGTTAGGAAATTTCAACTTTTACATTTATTTAAATAATTGATCTATTTTTTTATATATATATTTTTTAAAAAAAATTACACTGTTGCTTAATGTAATATTTTTAAATTGTATTTCATTTCTTTATCCATTTTTTTTTATTTGATTCTTTAATCTTATTTGTATTATTAATTTAAATCAATTTTGTATTTTATTTATTAGTTTAAACTTTAAATTACACTATTTAATTTATTAAAATAATGTATTTATTTTGATCTATTTTAATATATTTTATTTTACACTGTTGCTTACAATTAAGAAATTATTAAATATTATTTATATATATATTTTAAATCAATGATCAATTTATTTATTTAATAGTTAAATCTTATTTGTATGATGTATTTTTTTCTCAAATTATTACGCTCTTTATCTGTTTTTGCCCCAGTGTGAAAACCCTGAGCTTGCCTGAGCAACTAACATCCACATTTTCTCCAGAATATGTTTTTTTTTATATATTTTTTTATATGCTTGTTTGAAGTTATATGAATGTAGTGTTAATAGTAAGCATATTAATAGTACAAATCCATTGGCACGCTATTTAAAACAGGCCTAGAGAGAGTGAGTAAGAAGGGTTATGTCGGCCAGGTGATTGTGAAATCAGGTTGTGTGCATTGAGGTCATTCCTGAGCGGCACCACACCTTCACCTGTCGATCACGCCGGCTCCATCCACTCGTGCTCTGCAGAGCGCATGTTTGTGTAGGCCGGGGGAAGGATGTGGTTCGATCTTTCATGCGTTCTTGCGCAGGGAGTGGCAGTTCATTGCAATCGAGAGAGAGAGCTTTGTCTGTTTCATTTCCGAAACTCCACAATGCCATACCTGGTTTCAGTGCACATCACATTACTACTACAACTACTACTAGCGATAATGAATCCGCTGATACGTTTTTCTGTTTGGCCAATAACTGTCGGATTAAGCAAACTTTTATTTAGACACGGCGGGATAGTTGTAGCCTGCATAAAGAAGCATTTACTCTCCGTGACGCTCCGTCTGTGCAAATCGCATTCGGACATTTCAGACTATACTTCATTGAGTAGTGTCAAATTAGCACTGCCCGTTCTTTATTTCAGGAAATGTCATTCCCAGGGAGTGCACACAGAGTTAGCAGATTACTAAAAAATACATTTGTATTGCAGCAATTATGCATGTGTTATTTACAATTTAAGTGAAGTAGTAGTCGTTATATAAGGACCATCGGCCACCCTGCTCTCCAAGATATCGGCCATATGAAACCGTATTGGTCAATCACCAGTTACTGCTGTTGAAATGACTGATATGCAAGGCAAGTGCAACGTGGCCATAAAGTGTTTGCATCAACATAGTGTACTTTATTATGACCAAAAGTGGCACATAAACACATGCATGTGTGGCATAGCGGGTCTTCCTCCCTCTAATTCTTGCGACTTGGATGCAATGATGTCATCCACACCCAACTAATCATAGGCTGGGCATTCCCTACACACACACACACACACACACACACACACACACACACACAGAGCCCCCTGTTTGAGCAGAGGTATTTCAGGCCTCATCAAATGGCATTTGTTGACAGTGTGGATGTGTCCGTCCAGGCTCAGGTCCTGACTGGTTCGTGTATATGTGTGTGAAGGCTGAATTGTTTTTGTGGCGGGCCTGTCCCTGGTAGGTGCCTGTCGTACGAGGGCAGGGGGTGGTGAAGGGCCTCATTATCCACTAAACTCAATGGAGTCTTTGTGTTTCGGGCCGCGGGCCTAGAAACCCCTTTCCCAGTGTGATCTGATGCCTGTCTGTGTCTGTACATGCCGGTTCAGATTGAGGTGCTGTGGATCAAATTGGTAACCGACTAGTCATTTAGTGAGTCGAACTAATGAGTGCATCTCTTTTCTTGTGCCTTTTTAATATAGAGTTTTAAAAGGGCATATTTTTAGAGCAGTATTATTTATATTTTAATAATTTATTATATTTTATTTTAGTGCAAGTGGAAGTCATTTAAAGGTCCCGTTCTTCGTGTTTTTTTGAAGCTTTGATTGTGTTTACAGTGTGCAATATAACATGTGTTCATGTTTCGCGTGTAAAAAAACACAGTATTTTTCATACAATGTACTTATCTGTATACCGCTGTTTCCACTGTCCTAAAAACGGCTGGTGATTTCCTTGTTCTATAAAGTCCCTCCTTCAGAAACACGTAACGAGTTCTGATTGTGCAAGCGCTTACCGTGTTGTAATTCGACCGCAGCTTAGCGCACGTGCCAGCAGTTCCTGTGTTGTGATTCGACAGCAGCTTAGCGCATATTGGAAAGGTCACGCCTCTTAACGGAGAGATGTATGCGTTCAATAATCTCTACAGCGTCCCTGGGAAAGCCAAACAAAGGTGATTTGACTCCTGGATGAAAATAACAGCGTCTCGATGACATGGCCATAAACACACTCAACGCAACAGTTCCTTTTCTCCACACGACCGTCCGCTTCTCCACGTGGGACAGCAACAAGACCGCGCCCCCTTTTTCGCGTTTCTTTGTGGGCGGAGGTTAGTCTGTTCTACTGCTCTACTGACGTAATTAAAGAAGGAAGTACCAGGATGTAGTCCAAGCCAGCCGTTCGCTGTAGGCTTTGAAAGGGAACTTCTGTTAAATAAAATATCTCGCTTGGCATTGAACTTTGAGCTTTATAATTTTACAGGTATTATTTATGCTCTAACAGCAACATTACACACTAACTAAAGTTTGAACAATGGGATCATGCGGAATGGGACCTTTAATTTTGTCCTTTTTATTCGTTTTTAAAAAGTATTTCTATTTGTAGTACTTTTTTGTAATTTTATTAGGTATTTATTTAGACAATTCTATTTAGTTTTAATTTATTTAGTTTTAGTAATTTTTGTATTTGAACTTGTTTTATTTTTGGGTAGTTTCCAATGCAAAATTACTCATTTTTATGTTGTTGTTGTTTTTTTTAATCTAATATTTATATTTTATTTCATACAGTTATTTTGTTACTTGCTTTTTGTCTTTTTTTTTATTCGTTTTTTTTATAATTCTATTAGGTTTTTATTAATTTCATATCAGTTTTAGTCATTTTAGTACTTCAATTTAAACTTTTGTTTTAAATTTTAGTTCAAGTATTTTCAGTTTTATTAGCTTTATTTTAGATATTTCTATTTAATTAATTTATTTTGTTGTAGAAATTATTTAATTTAAGTATTTATATTTTATTTCATACTTTATTTCAGCTTTTTATTAAAATTTGTGGAAAATATATGTTTCTAACTTTTAGTTAACAATTGATTTAGAGGTGCAAATACTTTATAAATACTTTAGAATTTAGACTAGAATTTGTCATTGCTCGCTTCAGTAAATGTTGTCCCCTTTTGTCTGCAAAGTGTATGATATCTCAGAGTTTATTCAAGCGTTGGTCTTGTATTTATGCTAGAAATGCTTTTGGATGTTGATTTTCAAACCGGCTTCCTGAGCAAACATCTTGAGCATTCTTGCAAGCCCGTTTCCTGTTTCCCGGGCTCTGTGACCTTGCTTCCACTTTTTTTTGACATCATTTCCTGTTTGTTCTAGACTTTCACGGCCTGGTGCAACTCTCACCTGAGGAAGGCGGGAACGCAGATCGAAAACATCGAGGAGGATTTCAGAGATGGACTCAAACTAATGCTGCTCCTAGAGGTCATCTCAGGTCAGTGGGCTTTACACGTTTGCTTTGGTCTTGTGATCTTTGACTGGTCAGTGTAACATTCATTCAATCTTTAAGTCTCATTTGCAACTTTCCAAAGTTTTTGCAGAGATGTTGAGCTAATGTTTAGCCGAGGAGAATGTAATAGAGTCTGTGTTTATGCTGATGCGATGGAAAGAGTGTGAGAACTCATCCGCTGTGTGTTTGTGCAGGGGAGAGATTACCAAAACCTGAAAGAGGCAAGATGAGGGTGCACAAGATCAACAATGTCAACAAAGCGCTGGACTTCATCGCCAGCAAAGGAGTCAAACTGGTGTCCATCGGTGCAGAAGGTACAAACACTCCTCTGCCTGTCAGACTGTATATTCGCTTTGAAGAAGCGCCTGCCAAGTGAAAATCCCACAGCAAAGACCTAAAGCCTTGTGCATGTTTGTGTGCGTGTGTGTTTGGGAAATTCTGACCTTTCCGATCCTCCTTTGTGTGGATGCAGCGTCTTTCAGAGAGATTGAGTGTGTGTTCACACTTGGCATGTTTGGGTCGATTAAAGCAAACCCTGGTGTGATTGCTCTGTTAGTGCGGGTCATCTGAATAAGTGTGAACGCTGCCATCTGAACCCGGGTGAGCACCAAACAAGCGGACCGAGACGCTGAAAAGATGAGTCTCATCCGCTTTCAAATGAATTCTGGTGCTGTCCGACTGAAATATGAACGCAACACGGACCAAAGACCTGTAAACAAACCAAAAACAGGAAGGATAGAATGCTCAAGCAAACCTGTTTTTTTTCTCGTCTAAAGCCCTATTTGGACGGTAATTGTTTCTCACGTGGAAGTGCGTACAAATAAATATGCATGCCACCCCAGTGATAAACATTGATGGTGATTTATTCCCGGTGGAGGAGCGAGTTTTGTGATCCTGGGAGCGCACTGCTCACATGCTCAATAACATGATTGTGCTGTAAATAAAATGTCATATGCTTGGTATAAAAAGAATAAATGCATATTTAATATAATAATAGGACAATAATATCCTAATTATTATTGAATTATTTAAATCTGTTTAAAAATAGGAAGATATAAAGACGCACGTTATAGTTAAAATGGTATTTTATCTCAAAATAGTTGAGATTGTGAAAATGTGATTTATTCCACATGGAAATGAGCGGAAATAAGTGAATACAGCCTCTTATTTACATTATTTACGGTGGTTATTTTAACATATACAATTGCTGCCACTCTGCAGTGGTCAAGAAAACCCTAACCCTATAGTAAAGTGCATGTAGTTAGTTAATATTACTCAGTACTTACATGTATAATTACAATGACACCGTAAAATAGTGTAACCAAAATTTTTTAGCATTTGTAACATTACAAATGAATAATTTTATAACACTATAGTCACTTTTGGTAAATTTAATGTATGCTTTCTGAATAAAAGGATTCTTTTTGTTTTGTTTTTATCACTTTATTACGATTATTTATGATAAAATAAAAATGCATGTTTCAGCATCTAACAGTTTTGCATGTCTGTATCTGTAGAAATTGTGGATGGAAATGCCAAGATGACTCTGGGAATGATTTGGACCATCATCCTCCGCTTCGCCATCCAGGACATCTCAGTGGAGGGTATGATTTACCCCTCAGATTGTTCTAGAACATTAAGGAGCCGCTCTGCATGGCATAAGCAAGCGTACTTTGGAGAAGAGAAGCAAACAGACTTGATGAATGTTCAGTGATGTTTCTCTCTCTCTTCAGAAACCTCCGCTAAAGAAGGACTGTTGCTGTGGTGTCAGAGAAAGACGGCTCCTTACAAGAACGTCAACGTTCAGAACTTCCACATCAGGTCCGAAACGCCTATTCGTGTTGATCTAGAACCTTTATCTGACTGATTCAGGGATTCTGTGCATGTCATTTTGGCTGGTTGATTCACCCAAACATGGGTTTTGCCTAAAGCAGTGGTATGGGTGCATTTGAATAACCAAATGAACAATATAGCTGAAGAGGAGCGATAATAGATCACACTTGAATCTGAAATATCTCACAGTCGCTTTGCAAACTAAGTTCTTTTAGTCCGACACTGAATGCATGAATGCAGAGTTTGTAAGCTGTGGTTTGAGTGCTGCCCTCTTCTGGTCAAAGGAAGGAAATGTGAAGTACTTGACGCACTCTTTTTCTGTTTTTCCACAGCTGGAAGGATGGTCTTGCCTTCAATGCTCTGATCCATAGACACAGGCCAGAGCTCATCGATTATGACAAGCTGAGAAAGGTGTGCGTCTCATGAAAACAAAAGTTCATTAGGAGGCTTGTGAATTTTCAGTACTCAATTTGGGGGAGATTTTGTGCACTTCAGCATATTAAAATGATTATACGTGGAACTGAGAGTTATGTACTCTTATTGCATAGTCAAAAGTAGGGCTTGAAGGATAATAGTTGAACTGAAAAGCATGATTATTTTGCTCAAAAATGTCTTGAATTTGTTCTTTTTTTGAGATTTATTTTTATATTTAATCAGAATTGTTGAACTGTCATGTCAAGCACGATTAAGAGAACTTTTTACCACATCGAGTTTGCTGATTTATTATATGCATCATATGTATTAATACACATTCTACATTATGAACACTGGTCAACCCTTCAGAAGCTTCTCTCAAAAATGAAAACAGCCCTTATATTAATTCCAGTAATTCCAAATTATGATAATTATGATAACACTTCTGTTAATTGAAATAAAGCTGAAGCAAAATAGTTGAAGCGCTAAAATTATTAACTGGAAATATATATAAAAACTTGAACTAAAAGTGAAATAAAATAAACCTAAATAGCAACATTTAAATAAATGAAACAAAAGCGCTTAATGAAATTATTAAAAATTAAACTGAAACATGAAAATTTAAAATATAGAAATTAGTATGGTCAAATTAATCACATCTAACATTAGAGCTTGTTTACATAATGTGTGTACATGTATTATATTTGTGTGTGTGCATGTGTCTGTGTATATATACATATACACACAAATACATATATAACATAAAATATATATACACACACACACATTATGCAAACCATGTTAGATGTGATTAAGCGTGATTTCACAGCACTAATAAAAATAAAAGCTAATTCAGATTATTAAAATGACTATAATAAAAGTCAAATAAAAGCTAAAATAAAACTGGTGTAAGTGCATTTATTCAGCCACCACAATTGCAAGCAATAGTTGAATTAGCTTAATTATTTAATAGGGTTGATGCATGTGTAGAACTTGGTAAAATGATGGACGTTTTGATCCTGTGGTAAATCTGTGGAGGTCATGTGACTCTTTTATTATGTGTTAACAGGACGACCCTGTGACCAATCTGAACAATGCTTTCGAAGTGGCGGAGCGATACCTCGACATCCCCAAGATGTTGGATGCAGAGGGTATAAACTGTTCTGTTCCTCTGTGTGTGTGTGTGTGTGTGTGTGTGTGTGTGGGCGTTGATGTGTGTGCGAGCATGTTTTTGTACTGCACATTGCATATCAATTGTTATTCGTGTAGCTGTCTGTGCCTGTATGAAGTCAGTTGTGCGTGCTTTGGGCTGCTTGATGTGTGTGTGTGCGAGAGAGAGTGAATGAGCTGCTCTATTAAAGTATGTGTGTTTTGTGCATGTCAGCACATGCCTTGCATTTCCAGGAGTCTCCGACACAAAAACCCACACTTAATGTCTTCTACAAACAGTGTGTTGCCATGGTAACATCCTTGAGCGTTATGTTGTTCTCCCCCAAGCATGATTTCTCCAGGATCTCTGATCAACCTGCTGCTGGAGCGTGTTTTATTGATATTTGTGTGTGTGTGTGTTGTTCTGTAACCCTGAGTATATGGCTGAATCCCAATTTGGACGCGATCCCTTCTAAATAGACTTAGATGGATGGTAAACTCTTTCTGAAGGATTTTTATATGATTGTATCTGTACTTTCTTTTTGAGCTAATATTACCTACAATCAGGGCTTGACGTTAACTTTTTTGCTTACCAGCCACTATGGCTAGTGGTTGAATATTGCGAATTTGGGCGTATTATTAATTTGACATTTTTAATATACTATGTCGTAGGGCAGTAGACATATTTTAGTATTTAATTTACATTAATTTAGTAGTAATTAATTCATGCATGCAACCTCAAAGAGTAACAGAGCAATGAGATCTGGCATCAAGCAGCAGTTCAGTGACTTATGTCTCAATACTGGCACACTACCTTACTACAGGATATTGACAAATTTCACAATTCGACTTCGATTCACAAGCTTTGATTCCGATCTTGATTCGTTTGATATATCATGTACAGTACATCTCCCTTAAAGCTGCACACTAGTGAGTCGTCTTGCGCGCTACAGGCGATGTTTGGTGACATTTTGTTCACGTGTTAACAGAAAACAGTGTAGACTAAAATAATTATTCTTGGGATTTAACAATTGTTATTGGCATTGATTAAAAACGACATTGAGAAAGCCCAGCCCTTCTCAAAAGTATGTCCCGCACCTGTGAATTGAGATTCAGCCATTTGTTTTTTCCATGACGACGTACGTGTGTGAATACGTCCCGTCTGCATCCTTGTTTGTGCATGTGTATAACTCTTGTTTCCCTTCAGACATTGTGAACACAGCACGTCCAGATGAGAAAGCTATAATGACCTATGTGTCCAGTTTCTACCATGCCTTTTCTGGAGCCCAGAAGGTACACCACGACCCCTAACCCTTCGGCAGCTCCTCTTTAGCATGGCTTTTTCCACCAGTACTAGAAAAACCCGGTGAAGACACACGTGCGTGTGTGTCTTAACCCCTCTTCCTCTGGCCTACGACTCCTTTCTCAACAGCGGATTGGCTTTTTCTCTCACTTTGCGGGTTGCCAGGGTTATAACGCAGGATTTCAACCCCCATTTCCCTTTCAATAGGGGAACCCATAAAATGCTTAACCATCCCCTGCTCTCTCAGTGGGGACACACAGGCTTTGGGTTGCTTTGCTTCACTGCTGTCTCTATCTCTCTCTTTTTTCCGCTGGCATTGCTATAGATATCGTGGGCACTCTGCGGCCGGATGAGAAGGCTATTATGACCTACGTCTCCTGTTTCTATCACGCCTTCTCAGGTGCTCAGAAGGTGAGAAACCTTTGACCCCTGACTGCTGGCCCTGAAAACTCTTAAGGTGCTTTCATACCTGGTTTTCTCGTTTTGGTTTGTTGTATTTTGCTCCAAAGAGCCAAGGACTGGCTGTAAATGTTCCCCAATGTCCACATTTAAAGGTGCAGTGTGTAGTATTTATGAGGATCTATTGACAGAAATGCAATCTAATATACATAACTATGTTTTCAGTGGTGTATAAAGGCCTTACATAATGAACCGTTATGTTTTTATTACCTTAGAATGAGCCATTTCTATCTCCATACACAGCGGGTCCCCTTATAGTGAAGTCGCCATTTTGCGCCGCCATGTTTCTACAGTAGCCCTAAATGGATAAACTGCTCTTCAGAGCGCTAGCTACTCTCTGCTGTCTCAGATGACAGTGTAGGCCATCGTAGCTTCTCTATATGCTTCGAAAGGGAGGGGTTGAGCGGTGTGTGATTGCAATTCACAACCTCACTGCTGTGCTAGATGGAGCTAAAATTCACACACTGCACCTTTAAGGTAATAAAACAATATCAGTCAGCTGTTCTAGCATGAATAACATTGGTTGATAGTGTCGTATTAAAATAGCTACTTCAAAATTCTCTTCACAAACATAACCAAGTAGGATGAAGACCGTTTTTATTCTTTCTGGTCTTCCCACTTCATTGGCTTGGCATTGAATTGTTCTGGATTAGGTATTTCAAACAAACGCAAGATGGACGCCATGTTTTTATGATCCATTTTTTTTATTCCAGTGCATGCATACTTTGAGTCAAGTATTTAGTCTTAAATGAAGAAGGCGTCCAGTCGGCAATTACAGGAATGTCAGATTTACAGCCAATTTCATTCATAATCTAGGATATATGCAAAAACCAATCCAATTAAACCAGGTGTGAAAGTGACTTGAGTTGAGGACACTTGCCAGTTTTGATTCTTCACAGCTTTGGGCTTCACTATACCCAAACCATTGCCATCACCCTTATCTATATATACGTTTATTTCTATTGGTTCTTCTGCTATCATTAATACTCTCAATGGGTTTACTGGTCTTTCACAACCTTCTTTTAATGCTGCATAGGTGAATTTAATTGTTTGATGTTTTATATTTGCACTCTGTGATAAAGATTGTAACACGGCCGAGGACAATGTCGAGCGTAAATATGAACATAACAATGCAATTGACTATAATAAACTTCATAAAGCCTACATTTTAAAACACTGAGGTTACTTCTTTGATTCTTAGATGTCCTGTTTTAAGTCAAGCCCACCTATACATTAGTACTTTTCTGTAACGTTTTGATGCTGCATATGCTACAGTAGACATGTGAAACGCCTCATTTATTTTTCCATGTGAAGTGAAGCCAGAAACGTCTCATCATAATTGTTTAAATGTGCCTTTAGCCTTTTACACAAGCGTTTTGAACACTTTCTGTGTTTCAGTGTTAGTTAATGCTGTAGAGAACCATGAAGAGATCCTCCAGTGGTGGTATAAAAATTGAGAATGCAAATTTGATTTTCCAACTAGCATGTAAATTTTGCAGCTAGACTTCACATTTTCGAAACTAACCAATTTTGGTGTTTGCATGGAACGTCAATTAGTATAATAGTTAGCTTCCAAGTGACGTATGTAATGTTGATGTTTAACTTCATATTTATTTAATTTGCCTAATTTTTACGCATGTTACTGTATGTATAGCACATTATTAACTTACAACACTTGGAGTTGTGTGTCATTGTGTGCTCAAAACATCATTTGCGTGTGTTTGAATGTAATTCTAAGCCACTTTTTTGCTAAACCCACCAAACCAAAAACCATTAAATATTTGATCATTTGTGTAAACTAAAGCAGCATCTTGACATTTACAGTTCTAAAAACAGATTTGTCATACTTCTTAACTGAAGTGTACTGTGTATACTGTATCTTACTACTTTAAAACATATGGTATACACTACTGAATATATTTGTGTAGTCAACAGTATTCTGTTTTTCTTTCCTTTTTTGAATATATGGAAAATGTTGTATGTAATACGGTTGTAACTGTCTTGTTCTGTGATAGGCTGAGACAGCAGCCAATCGTATCTGTAAGGTGTTGGCGGTCAATCAGGAGAACGAGCACCTGATGGAGGACTATGAGAAACTGGCCAGCGATGTGAGTCTCAATCAATTTAAGCTTGTCGTTTGTGTGTTCTTTAAGTAGACGTAGATGTGCAGTGGAACCTGAAGCGTCTAAATGGCTAATTGACCATCTATAAACCTATTTCTACACAAACTACCCAGTGTTTTACTTGGAGAGGAGAATGTTTCCTATTGAACCTCTATTCATTTACTCTCTTGGTGCATGATTTTTATCCTCGTAGCTGTTGGAGTGGATTCGTAGGACAATCCCATGGTTGGAAAACCGTGCTCCAGAGAAAACCATGACAGAAATGCAGCAGAAATTGGAAGATTTCCGCGATTACCGCCGGGTTCACAAACCACCCAAAGTTCAGGAGAAGTGTCAGCTAGAGATCAACTTCAACACGTTGCAGACCAAACTCCGTCTGAGCAACCGACCAGCCTTTATGCCATCTGAGGGACGCATGGTGTCGGTAAGAAACGCATATAATACATGCACAATTCAGTTAATAATAACACTTGCAATGAATAGCTTTTGCTGTGTCGCTAAGCATGTGTCTCATTGAACACTGTAATATTCGTCATTGTTGGCTTTCAGGTTGAAACCATTGGCTCAATCCTGGCTAATATGTTTTCTTTGTCTTTAGGATATTAATGGTGCTTGGCATAAACTGGAAGGGGCAGAGAAAGGCTATGAAGAGTGGCTACTGAATGAGATCCGTCGTTTGGAAAGACTTGACCATCTTGCAGAAAAGTTCCGTCAGAAAGCAGCCATCCATGAGAGCTGGACAGATGGTATTGCCAGTTTTTCACATTCACCTTAACTAATTACACCAATTGCTCTCAATAGACAGTCCTTCCAGAAAAATGCGGCTTTTTTGTGTTATTGTTGTGGGCGAAAATCCTTGATTTTGCGGCACGTTTTCTTAAAAAATGCAATGGAAAATGCGGGATATTTATGCAATTTTATGCGATGAAATTGCGGGAACTTGCAAAAACTGCGGTTTGATGAAAAAGAGAAAAAAAACACTACATCACAGAATATTTAAGTTCTCATCTTGTTTTATTGAAGACCTTAATAAACACATGGCTCAAATTTACAAAACATTGAGTCAAACAAGTTCTGTAGCTTTACAAAAAGGAATATGCAACCATTTCGGAAAAAAATAATAAATAACTTCGTGTTTTACAGAGGTAGCTATACAAAACAGACATTTGAGTGCTTCCAATGCACAAAGTGCAATCTCTTAAAGAGTTAGTTCACCCAAAAATGAAAATTCTGTCATTAATGAGTTCCCCTCATGTCGTTGGACACCCGTAAGACCTCCGTTCATCTTCGGAACACGGAGGAGGAAAAACTCTGGTTATAAAAATACCCGTGTACGTGTGGACTAGGCCTTAGTTGAAATCCGATGGCTCAGAAAGGCCTCCATTGGCACAATGCACTTTACACTCTCAGGACCCATAAAAGGTACTAAAGACGTCGTTACAAAGTCCATCTCACTACAGTGGTTCTACAATAACTTTATGAAGCGACGAGAATAGTTTTTGTGCGCAAAAAAAACAAAATAACGACTTGTATAGTGATGACCGATTTCAAAACACGGCATCATGAAGCTTCGAAGCGTTATGAATCAGCGAGTCGATTCATGATTCGGATCGCGTGTCAAACTGCTGAAATACGTGACTTTTGGCGATCCAAACCGCTGAATCGACTCACAGCATCATGAAGCTTCGAAGCGTTATGAATCAGTGTTTTGAAATCGGTCAACACACCGGGAAACTGCTTTGCGCGGTCTTTTGCTGTTATTTTTGTTGGCAAATGGGAATTTGCGTGCTTCATCATGGTTTCACCGATATCTATTGTTACACATGGGGTTTGCAGCTTTTCGATGACGTTCGTGTCGGGTAATTACTTCACTTCAAAACGTTCCCATGGCAATAGGGGGAAATGGCGGCTCTTGTGTGAAGTAAACGAACATTTTTCAACTTTCTGCTAATATATATGACTTTTTTTGCAACGAAAATGTGGGGATTATGAAATCATGCTAGCCCCGCATATTTTGCACACGGAAATCGGCAATTTATGCAGCGAAAGTGCGGCGTATTTGAAAAAATGCGGCCCCCGCATAAATATGCAGACTTTGGCTGATTATGCATTAAATCATGCGATCGCATAATCGCGTTTTTCTGGAGGGACTGAATAGACCGTGAGAGGCTCCTCTTTGACAACTCTTTCAATTATTTCTGGAAGTGTTTTGATTTCATGAATGCAGAGCCTTGTGAGCTAAGCAGAAGTCTTAAAGATCAGGCATGTGATCCGAAAACTAGATGGATCTACATTGATCTATGTTTGTTTGTGTATAGGCAAGGAGGCCATGCTAACACAGAAGGATTATGAGACCGCAACTCTGTCTGAGATCAAAGCTCTCCTGAAGAAGCATGAGGCATTCGAAAGTGACCTTGCTGCCCACCAGGACAGAGTGGAGCAGATTGCCGCCATTGCACAGGAGCTCAAGTGAGAAAGCAACAAATAATGACAGATTTTGGGTTAATTAAACTTGCTGTAGGGGGTGAAAGTTGGGAAAGCGTAATGGAGTGTTTGTGCTCAAACTGTTTCTGTATTATAGTGAGCTGGACTACTACGACTCCCCAAGCGTCAATGCACGCTGTCAGAAGATCTGCGAGCAATGGGATGCTCTGGGTTCCCTCACACAGAACCGCAGAGAGTCTCTTGAGGTACGCATGCATTCTTGGAGAGACACTTTCTGGCGTATTCATGCATTTTATCATGCTGACTGTGTGTGCATCTGCTCTGCAGAGAACAGAGAAACAGCTGGAGTCCATTGATGAGCTCTACCTGGAGTACGCCAAGAGAGCGGCGCCGTTCAACAACTGGATGGAGGGAGCCATGGAGGACCTTCAGGACATGTTCATTGTACACAACATAGAGGAGATCCAGGTACTCTTATTTCATTGCTCGTATCTTTGGATCCATTTCAGAACTAGCGTAAGGGAGTAATCAAATGCTGGATGTGAGAATCCTTTCCCTAACTCACCCTTTCTCTTTATGCAGGGACTGATAACGGCTCATGAGCAGTTCAAATCAACTCTTCCAGAGGCAAATAAAGAGCGGGAAGCTATCCAGGCCATCCAGGCTGAAGTTCAGAAAATCGCACAGTACAATGGTATCAAACTGGCTGGAAACAATCCTTACACCTCCATCACCCCTCAGAGCATTGACAAGAAGTGGGAGAAGGTTAGATATTTCTCTGCAATCTCAACTGATCTGTAAAACTGCACCCATAGATCTTGAAGCAGGAATTGATGTTATCTCCCATCTATGTGCAGGTGCAGCAACTGGTTCCACAGCGTGATCAGGCTCTTCAGGAAGAACTCGCACGTCAGCAGTCTAATGACCATCTCAGACGCCAGTTTGCCAACCAGGCCAACATGATTGGACCATGGATCCAAAATAAGATGGAGGTATTATTTCTCTATTATTCCTTTGATGATCTTCTCTTTAGAGCCCTGCATTTCTGCCCGAGCCCGACGGGCCCCGACTTTTTTACGCCCCCTAGGGCCAGGCTTCGGGCCAATTTTCCCGTCATACCACAAACGCGGGCCGGGCTTCGGGCCTTTTTAGGCTTCTCCTCCATTTTATATTTCAGACATTCAACAAATAAAAGAAACAATGAGATGTGCTGCGCTGGTGGAAACAACATGAGACCATGATACCGCGAGTCTGCAACTGTCAAGTCTTAGATGCTCAAAAACACAAGCATCTTCATTAAAACTAATGAGACTAAAGGCTCTTACCAGTGTTTAGGTCGCTCGTTCTCATAATGCGGTCTTTGATGTTGAAATGAGCTGATGAATAAAATGCTCATATCGGTTGCTTTCGTTGACATGAACTCCGTTAAATGTGCATATAGCACGGGAATTGAAGATCGGATTTATATTAATTTCGCGGAGAGGTGTAAGGTAAGACAACCAACATCTTTTTTATTTTTTTTATTTGTTTAGATTGTGTAGCCCGTTTCGTTTGCGCACGCCGTTGCGATCTGCCTGCCTCATCTTGTCAAAAATGCCTTTTTACTGTGATGGTGGTGATAGTAGGCTAAACGTTTAAACGATGCTTAAAGTGTTTTATATGGATTTTATAAGCAAGACAAGTCAAGTGTTGATTTGAGAGGCTAAATCGTTGGGTTAACTCGCTGTCGGACGCTGGCCGCTTGGTCGTCACTTTAAAAAGCAAAAACTTTAACTAAACAAACAAAAAAATGCTTCAAACATTTTTCTAACTTAACTTAAAGCTACACTGTGTGATATTTTCCCCCATCTAGCGGTGAAAAGGTATATGACCATCCAGTGAACATTAGTTTCTGTTCCTCTCAATTCCGATTTAGTTTTAACTCCTACGGTGGCCGATTTAGTCCAAGATCAACATGGCTTCCAGTTCGACCTCGTCCACATTCGACACGGTGCCATCGAGTGTAAAAAAACGCGAAAGGCGAAGCTTGAATTCATGGGTATGTCCCTCTTTGGCTAATGTACTTTCAAGACGGAGGGGCAACATGGCGACCTGCATTCGAACCCATTACCGTATGTATTTTCAATGGCATATTATAAACTTACGAGAATACTTTATTATTTGAAAGAAGTAAATATACATTAATGAGCACATATATTTTTGAAAGAACGAAGTGTTTTTAGCTAAGAATAAACTAAAAAAGTTACACAGTGTAGCTTTAATAAAGAAACGAAACAAAATATAGCCTAACTACTTTGACAAGTGTTGATTTGAGAGGCTAAAGCGTTGGGTTAACTCGCTGTCGGCAAACAAAAAACAAACAAAAAAATGCTTCAAACATTTTTCTAAATGAACTTAATAAAGAAACAAAACGAAATATAACTACTTTGACATTAAAAATAAAACTGAACTATTTTAATGGCTGCAACTAATGTGTAATAGGGAGGATAAAAAAAAACACGGGCTCCAGTCGGACTCGGGCTGATAATTTTGATGAGCTGTCGGACACGGGCCGGGCTAGGGCCTCAGCGTCTCGGGCCAGGCCTGGGCTAGGGCCTAGTTTTGAGGCCCGTGCAGGGCTCTACTTCTCTTGTTAAGAAAAATATTAATTGGTGTCTCCATGGCATGATGTTTGTAGGAGATTGGGCGGATATCAATTGAGATGAATGGAACGCTGGAAGATCAGCTGACCCACCTTCGTCAGTATGAGCAGAGCATCATCGAATACAAACCCAACATCGACCAACTGGAGGGAGACCATCAGCTCATTCAGGAAGCACTTATATTTGACAACAAATACACTTCTTACACTATGGAGGTATGCAAATGCAAATATTCAAAGTGTTCGTGTTGAAACTACCGCAGATGTAATGTTTAGGTCGAGTGTTTATAATTCATATTTTGCATTCACACCAGACTTATCAGTTAATCTAATGCCTTTTTCTTCTCTAAAGCACCTTCGTGTTGGTTGGGAGCAACTCCTTACTACAATTGCCCGCACCATTAATGAGATCGAGAACCAGATTCTGACCCGTGATGCTAAAGGCATCAGCCAGGAGCAGCTTCACGAATACCGCACGTCTTTCAATCACTTCGACAAGGTCAGGAACTCTAGAGCATGTTTTTCAGTGTTTGAAATGGGAGTAGTTACTTAATTAAGGTCAAAGAATAAGTATTTGTGAGTTGAATATCAATCAAGGTCGGTGTATTAAAGGCATAGCTCACTCAAAAAATGTCAAACCTGACAAGATGCGTCTTCATTTTCCAAGATTGATGAGAGTTGAGAGCCTAAGGTCTTGTTTTCTACAGAACAAAGAAACCCATATGTTTGAAATGACAAGATGGTGATCATTTTTGAGTGAAATATTGCTTTAATATGCATAGGGTGTGTGTGTTTTTTGCAACTGTTAGCAAAGAGATCTTCGCACCAGGCCATTTGAAAATACACGGCAGAGGATTAAAGTGTCCAAATAAAGAGGAATATGGAAGATTTAGTTTGTGCTGCTTGTCAAGGCTGTGTTTAGTTCCAGGGTGATTGATGCATGATAAAAATAGACCTCAGTTTAAAGATTTGGTTGAACTTGTGTTAATATTTGCTCCATTTTCTCCACTTATTCTGGCACTAATGGGACCTGAAGTGTGCCACCTGTAGCCAATATGTAAATATCTTCTGGTGGAAATGAAGTAATGGGGGGGTTTTATGCCAAAGTGGAGAAATGTGGCCAAGTTAAAAATGATATAGTGCTTTCATAATGAGCTGAAAGCTGAATGGTTTGTCTGACATTCATGAGAATCATCACTCACTGTCATAAGTGTGTTTTCATTAGTCATGTGACTTGTTTACCATCAGCTCATATGTCTGACATCCACAATCTTTTGTCTCCATCTTTTTTTTTTGTCATGCCACTGCCTTCATCCCACACATGCTGCAATGTCATTGTGTACTGGTATCATCAATCCTCATCTGCATGCTCTGATTGGTCCATCCACTGTGGCCCCTTGCGTGATTGGCTCACCACAGGACCACAGTGGTGTCTTGCAGGCTGAGGAGTTCAAGGCTTGTTTGATCAGTCTGGGTTACGACGTAGAAACCGACAAACAGGTATGAGCACAGCCAGAGAAGAAAGGTTTTATGATGGCTGCCGTGTGCGTGCGTGCGTGTGTGTGTCTTTGCGCCGCGCCACTCATTCATTCCATCACTCACTAACTCCCTCACTCACCTGTTGTGATGCTGCTTGAAATGATGCCCACTGCAGGTCAGCTAAGGTTTTTGCTTTTATTTTTAATGTTTCTCACTGCTTCCTCTGTTTTCTTTTTTTTCACTTGTCCTTGCCATAATTTCCCTCCTCCTCCTCTTCCTCATTTTCTCTACAAACACACTCTGATTCCTCTCCCTCTGTTACCTTCACTTCTGTTCGTGTACAACCTCTCCGTCTCCCCAAAATCTCTGCTTTCCACATGCTTCCTTCCCGCTTCTTTTCTCATCCTTCCCTTTGCGAGCTGTAGAAGCGCACAGGGATAATGGACAGCGATGATTTCCGCGCACTGCTCATTTCCACTGGGAACAGCCTGGTACTGCTACCTCCTTTCTCAATCTCAGTTTCTCCTCAAGTCCTGCTTTTGCTTGCTGTTAAAATGTATCTTTTTGTCTGGTGTCATTGGCTACTTTTTATATATTTTACCTACATTTTAAGGTAAGATCTGTAAAATAAAAGCGATTACTGAATAGATTCTAATAGTCCTTAGTCAAGGCTGATGCTATATTTAACTTGACACACATGAAAATGGGGCTAGAGTAAATCTGTGTTCAATGGGTTGGACTACAATGTGCTCTGATGTTAAAATGCAGGTGGCACAACTGAAAGAAGTCTAGTTACCCAAAAATGAACATTCTGTCATTAATTACCCTCATGTCCTACCGAACACACGACTTTCGTTCATATTTGGAACACAAATGAAGATGTTTTTGATGAAATCTTAGAAATTTCTGTCCCTCCGTTGACCGCTACGCAACTACCACTTTGACGCTTCAAAAAGTTCATAAAGAGATCGTAAAACAAATCCATATGAATTGTCCATGTTCTGAAGAGACTTGATCACTTTGTGATGAACAGATTGAATTTAGGCTTTTATTCACATATAAACATTCATAACTCACACATCATTTGTGTTAAATGGAAAATCAAGCATGTTCGCTTGACGGCGAGAACCAATGAGGTTCGTTTGAGCTACCACAAGAACCAATGAGGTTAATTCTCGTGTTACGCAGCATGTTTGTGCTTCTGCAAGAACCAATGAGGTTAATTCTCGTGTTACGCAGCATGTTTGAGCTTCCGAAAGAACCAATGAGGTTCATTCTCGTGTTACGCAGCACGTTTGAGCTTCTGCAAGAACCAATGAGGTTCATTCTCGTGTTACGCAGCATGTTTGAGCTTCCGAAAGAACCAATGAGGTTCATTCTCGTGTTACGCAGCACGTTTGAGCTTCCGAAAGAACCAATGAGGTTCATTCTCGTGTTACGCAGCATGTTTGAGCTTCCGAAAGAACCAATGAGGTTCATTCTCGTGTTACGCAGCCTGTTTGAGCTTCTGCAAGAACCAATGAGGTTCATTCTCGTGTTACGCAGCCTGTTTGAGCTTCTGCAAGAACCAATGAGGTTCATTCTCGTGTTACGCAGCATGTTTGAGCTTCCGAAAGAACCAATGAGGTTCATTCTCGTGTTACGCAGCACGTTTGAGCTTCTGAAAGAACCAATGAGGTTCATTCTCGTGTTACGCAGCACGTTTGAGCTTCTGCAAGAACCAATGAGGTTCATTCGTGGTTACGCAGCACGTTTGAGCTTCTGTAAGAACCAATGAGGTTTGTTCTCACGCGTCAAGCAATTTCGGTTTAGCTCACTTTATGTTCGCTGACATGAGGGTGAGTAAATGAAGACGGAACTGTCATTTTATGCCTTTAGATCGACACATTGAACCAATTGTACTTCTATTTCTCACAGCCTCGATTTCATTTGCTTCAAATTAAATGCCGTCTAAAAATTTGTGGTCTGGTTTTATCCCTTGCGCTGGTTTATCTGGGTTAATCTCTAACCTCTGTTCTTCAGGGTGAAGCTGAATTTGCTCGTATTATGGGCATTGTTGACCCCAACAACAGCGGAGCAGTGACCTTCCAGGCCTTCATCGACTTCATGTCAAGGGAAACAACCGACACAGACACCGCAGACCAGGTCATTGCGTCATTCAAGATCCTAGCCGGAGACAAGGTAAGAAGGGGCATGTCAGGGTGTCCGCCTAAGAGTGTCCGAAGTTTCCAAAGTAACCTGTCCCGTCTCTTCTCCATTTCAGAACTACATCACAGCCGAGGAGCTGAGGCGTGAGCTTCCTCCTGACCAGGCAGAGTACTGCATTGCCCGAATGGCACCATACGCAGGCCCTGACGCGGTGAAGGGTGCTCTTGACTACATGTCCTTCTCCACCGCCCTGTACGGGGAGAGTGATCTCTAAGCAGCAACTCCAGAACTCCGGAGCAGCTCTCTCTCCTGCATCAGCGCTGATCTTCTCACAGACTAGATAGATGAGAGCGCTGGATGGAGCCGCATCTGTCTTTCTCTCAACCATCCAGTCCTTAAAGAGATCAGTGCTCCTGAGGAAGATATTTAAGAGTGTTGGAAACGGGACTTCATAGCACACCTGAGGGGGAGGGGGGGGGATAGATGTTTGGGGGAAGGGGGTAACCATGGCATTATGGGAAGAGCGAATAACTGTTGACGAAGCTTGCCACGCATTGAGAGATGACCTTTTGATTCTGTGTAAAACATGTCAGTCTTGGAGAGCTTAAGGAAAGTTGTAGGATAGAAGGAAAGAAGTTTAAGATGCAGGTTCAGTGTCAAGGGAAAGAGGGCGAGTGGCTTTGGACTGTAGCTACAGCTCAGGTTCTTTAATCTTCTTCCGTTTCCTCTTCAAATCACATGGATGTTTTCTCCAACTTTCGAGTGATTTCTCACCAGCAGTGACCTGTAAAGACCGTTGATGTTAAAATAAATGAGAAAAATATGATTTAAATCTATTCGTTTGTTCTGGGATGGAACTAAAGAGAGCTTAAAGAATCCGCTTTGGCTCAGTCTATGCCTAGACACTTAACCTGCACCCTCTACCCCGGTTGGGAGGGCACAAGCTTTTTCAGTTAACTATTTTCTTTGTTTTAATTTTGTCGTTTTCTTGCTAGAGTTGGTGGGGTGGGAGGTTCGGTTTGGGGTTGGAATATGTTATGTTTGGAATAATATAGTGAGGCTGTATATCGTAGGAAAATGGACAGAATGACTCGAGTGATTTGTGACATGCCCTCTTAACCCATTTTGCTGGATCGATGGAACTCTTTAAAAGTCTAACCTCAGCTTACGCCTCCCATTTTATTTCTCTCCTCTCCAGCAATTTTGAGTTGGTGGGATTCTACGCTGTACATACTTGTTTTCCAGTACACAGAATTGCCGGAATACCCATGGCAGTCACACGGCGCTTCAGGTCATTAGCAAAGATTATAAAATGAGCAGTTTCACCCCTGCGGAGTACTGTAGGCAGGTTCGAGGAGCTACAGGTCTGTGTTTTTTGAGGGGTTGAAGAATCAATCTACGGAAAAATACCCATACAGCATTCTCTTATCGACTCCCCGACTCAAATAGACGTGTTCCTTAAAGATTTATTAACTGTAACTAATGTCCACCTGGCATCCATCTCTACTTGTTTTTCCAAATATTACTGAATGTCCATGTAGGAGCTTCAGTGGCGATGTGAAGCGTAGCCTTGTAGTGACCCCTCCACTAAAGCCTATGACTACACAGCTGCTGAATCGACAGTCGAAAAGAGAATTTTATATAGTCAGAAATAAGTACAAATGTGCCTGGTAGTTGCAGGTTGCTCTTTCTCCCACTCATTTTTTCTTTCCTTTTGTTGTACACTAGTTTTTCTCTTTCTACAGGGAGGGGCAGGGACCCAATGTACAGCTCTGGAGGTGTAGGGGGAAGGAGAGGGAGAGCTGAAGTCTTAATGAACATTCCATTATGTCTTAATTAAAATTAAATTACTGTTTAACAAATCTATGCAATCATGTATCCAATACCAACCATGCTCTGTAAGGAATGGCGGGGGTGATTTGCAATCGAAAGTGTTGAATTCAAGCGAGGACAAATTAAGGGTAGAGGGAGGGAATAGGTTTGCGGGCAGGTGGGATTCAGAAGATTTGAACAGACTTGGACCAAAAGCCTGCTCTTGCATCCGCAAAGTTGAATAAAAGCATTTGGAATTCTGATTTTTTTTTCTTTTGTACTCTTTAATATCAAACGTTATCTGCTGTACTGGAAATTTGCAAAAACTGCTTTCTGTCTCGAGATGAAAAGTGAATTTCACATGCACACATAAAGTTTCCTTATAAAATATTACCACTTTGAATGATTTGTGTTGTGTCCCTGCTTGCTTGAGATTTCCTCCCACTAAAGCTAACATTTTAAACTTGACTGACAAATTATAGCGTGTTCTGGCTTCAATAGGCTCTATCAACAACATGGGTGACACAATATTTATTAGCAATTAGTCTTTTAGACGTCGATTCTAGCTGTGACAGGCAGGTTTGGTCTATTACTGTAACTGTTTTTCCCTCATAAAAGAACGGGAATTTTTCTGTGGTAAAATGCATTATGCCTCAAATGTGGATGGAGCTTAATTTATAGGGCGAACAAGCTCAAAATAGCTGTATGTGCTATGAAAAAACCTCACTTTAGACAGGTTGAGGACTCAAAGAACCAATAGAGAGCTAACTTGTCATCCTCCTAGCCGTCCTGAGGAGGAGTTCCTGTGTGAAAATCAAATGTGAAGAAGGTACAGTAGGCTGTGTCCAGCTCTCCAAATAACATGAGGGAAAGAAGACGTGTCGTTTTTAATGCGTTTAAGCTTATATTATTTTCATTTTTGTCGTCTGTTGGTTGTCGTCGTAGAGTTAAAGCGAGAGCGAACCGTCAGGCTGTTATGACGACCTGAATAAGCGCGGGATTTTTTTGCCGTCTTCAACCTCTGAATCCTGGCCGTTACTGTGGTGAGGACGCGCGGTTTGTGTTTAAATTCACACGCTGGCGGGAAGAGCGCGACTGATCGTAGAACCTGGGCTGTTGTGGCGGGAATCATGCTGGCGTTGACGTTCACCTGTCGCGTACTACTCATCTTTCTGTTGTCAGATTCGGTAAAGATGACGGACGAAAATCAGGTAAACTCACGACTGGAGGAGAGAATAAGGACCTGCTTTCAGCTTACATGTGTAAAATGTATAGTTGTGTGGTACATTTTAACAGATGCAAGGTGTTTTTTGACAGAAAAAGTAAGATTAACATAAGCTTTTACATTTGCTTGATGTATGATATATCGGCCACCATATCGGTATTGGCCGATGTGTTCATTAATGTTGCATATAATTAAATGTTATGTCACACTTTTTTGAAATATAATCTCTAAAAAACGTCACAAAGATTGAGTATGTAATGTTCTAGTGAAGAAAAGAGGGTTTTGTGGATGGCATTGCTCTATGTAATACATTTCCAAGTCAAAACATACACCTGCTGACCTGAGAAAATCCACCTGGCAATGTGAAATGCCCAAGCACAAGCCAAACTATAAATCTGAGCAGGTTAAAAGAGTTTTTGTCTGAAAGAAATACAGAATTTTTATCCTTTAAAATCGCCCCTTCCTCAAAAGGCCCTTATGTTATAGGAGGACAGAAAATTGGCATTCAATTTAAAATATGCACACTGTCAGCAAAGTGGCACCACGTCTCTCATTCATTACTAAACCAACCACCTGAGGCCACTAAGCCTGCGTATTTATTTTCATTCACAGTTATAAAATGGTTAGACATGCCTCATGTCCACAGTGATGCCTTGTTCTCCAACAGAGACATCGTTGACTTTACACGCTTGGGCTGTTGTTTGTTACGGCACTCTTGGCAGGAGCCGGTTTCAGCACAACCATGTTCATGTCACTTTTAATGTTTCAATTGCTGTTGCGTTTTGAAACTGGACCGTGGAGGTGTGGAAAGCCTCCATCCTGATGACTTTGGCAAATCAAGATCGGTAACCGCTGAAGAGTCCAAAACGAAGTATTACTTTAGTACCGTGACTGATTCTATTAGAATTTGTATAATATTCTTGCAGTTGAGACCTAAAAAAATGGTCCTTCCAACTCTAAACATGCCGTGCAAGACAACAACAATTAGGGGACACAGACTTAGTTATTTATGTTATTTAAAGGAAATGTAAGAGAGTCGTGCTCAAAAGTTTACACACCCCTTATAGAATCTGCAAAAATGTTAATATTTGAACAAAATAAGTGGTGATCATACAAAATGCATGTTATTTTTTTATTTAGTACTGTCCTGAATAAGATTTTTTACATAAAATATGTTTACATAGTCCACAAGACAAAAAATAGCTGAATTTATATAAATGACCCTGTTCAAAAGTTTATGAACCCTTGATTCTTAATACTGTGTGTCGTTCCCTGGATGATCCACGGCTGTGTGTGTGTGTGTGTTTTGTGATGGTTGTTCTTGAGTCCCTTGTTTGTCTTGAGCAGTTAAACTGCCCAATGTTCTTCAGAAAAATCCTTCAGGTCCTGCAAAATCTCCAGTTTTCCCAGCATCTTTTGCATATTTGAACTCTTTCCAGCAGGGACTGTATGATTTTGAGATCCATCTTTTCACACTGAGGACGATTTGAGGGACTCAAACACAACTATTAAAAAAGGTTCAAACATTCACAGATGCTCCAGAAGGAAACACAACGCATTAAGAGCCGGGGGGTGAAAACTTTTGAACAGGATGAGGATTTCGTTCTTTTTTTGTTTAAATATAAAAAAAAAATATTTAGTACTGTTTACCTTGATCTTCAGTTTCAAAAAGTTTTCACCCCCCGGCTCTTTAAGCCACAATATGTAGCTTGATGATTGAGCGCGGAATTTGGTGAATTATTTTATAACTCATTAGTTTACATTATATAAAGCCTTAAAGTTCTTCATAATTAAGGGCGTGGTCACTTTGAGTGACAGGTGGATAGCCATTTATCTGCTGTCTGTTAGTCATCGCGTCACTTCAACTCCGCCCACGTCCCGCCTTTTTGTCCATTTTCTGTTATCCGGGAGTAACGCGCGATGACGCGCTGCCAAGATGGCAACGGCCAGCTCGACCCGACTTAACGCTTCAAAACTGCTCTTCAGAATCCTATGGGTGACGTCACGGACACTATGTCCATATTTTTTTACAGTCTATGTTTATAACGTTACTCTGTGTGTTCACTCAGCGGCTGTTATGAGACACAAAGCTAGATCGATATTAGAATATCATATTAATAAATGCTGGATGGCTTGTGTTGCTAAATGGCATGCAATTCATTTTAAAACATATTGTATGATGGAGAAAATGCTGTATCACTGTACAATAATTAGTTTTCTGCCGATGAATGTCTCCAAACAGTCTAATAAAACACATCATATATTAAAGCGTCTTTGGTGTTTCCATGGTTTCTACAAAATAAAACGGAAATCGAAGGTAGCGCGGCTATGATGTCATTGATAGGCGATGCACGGTCCGTGTCCCGGTTAAAATTGCTTATTTCTCTGGATTTAACATTCTTGGAAACATCTGGGATAATGTAAGTACACAAGTCAACAAAATATATAACACTGTTCTGGTGGTTTTTGAATATTTTAACCCAAAAATCTTACATATTTTGCCTTTAATGCACCGTGTTTCCTTTTTTTTTTTTTTTTTGTAAACAAAAACAGCATGTTTTGTAAAGTTTGGTGAATATATTTTCTGAGATTTTCCGAAAAACTGCTGAAGGTCTTCATGGTTTCTCAGTAATGGTTGTGTGTTATTATAGAGGTGGAGATGTGACCACAAATGCCTGGTGTTGCGAACATGTGCAAGTCATTTTGCAAGCTCTCTCTCTCTCTCTCTCTCTCTCTCTCTCTCTCTCTCTCTCTCTCTCTCTCTCTCTCTCTCTCTCTCTCTCTCTCTCTCTCTCTGGCTTCATTAATGGACACACTGCTCTATTCTTTTCATGGATTCAGTAAACACTGCCACAGATGTTTGGGATATCCATGGGTAAAGGGAATCTATGCTGCCTTTTCCCCGTATTACATCTCTATGTACAGAACAAAATCAATCTGACATTGAAAGATTGTTACTGTTGTATTTGGAAAAAAAAACATGCTCTGATATTTCTAAATATTCATTTCAATATTAACCAGCAAACACTGTAACCATACTTTCATTTTTCTTCTCTAATTAAATCAGAGGATGCAGGTGAATGTTATTTTTTAATATTTTATCTTGGGGCTATTTCATCTATAAATATGCACTATTTTCGCTTGCTTTCAACAAGATCATCTGTCCTTTGAGGGAGTGCAAAAATATAAATCTTTCATTAGTGTGTCTCGCATCACCTTACGCATCATGGGACCTCCAGCGTTTTTCACGACAGTAGACTGCTGTTCCTCAGCCAGACACCATGTTTCCCTTTTTTTTTCTGCCCTTTTTGAGAGCTTTTACACAGACTAGCCTTTTACATTCATCCAGATGCAAAAAAACCCCTGACCCCCTCCCATTCTCTAATTATAGTTGCTGGTGTTGGACAAGCAGTGGCCTCAGGTGTGTGTGCTGGACTGCGCTAGAGGGCGCCGTCGGGCTGTATGTGGCAGCAACGGCCGAATGTATAAATCTCTGTGTTCTTTTCAACGTGCCCAGTGCATCAACAGCCAGCTGAGGAGGATGGACACGCTGTCGACATGCACAGGTAAAGACTCATCACAGGGAAACCGTTTTCATCTGCTCTCAGTGGACGATGTCTTAGAAGTGTTGTGTGTTTGCCAGCAGATCCGTTGAGCTCTAGATGTCAGCTGGCCCGCTCTCAAGCTCTGCGGGCCAGCGCTCGTTCGGATTCCTCCGCCATCTTTATCCCGATATGCAAAGCCGACGGAACGTACGCAGAGGTATTGGGATGCTAAAGTCCAACAACTGCATTCATAACTGCGCTCTTAATCTCTAAAGAAACGTAACGTTAATTTGGAGGCATTGTTGTTCATTTTGGTGGCATTTCCAGTTTCAGTTTCCAGCCCTGCATGACCTCTCGTGACCTTTGACCTGTAGGTGCAGTGTCACAATCAGACGGGGTACTGCTGGTGCTCCACCGCTGATGGGATGCCTGTGAGCGGAAGCTCTGTCCTACGCCTGCGGCCCAACTGCACTGGTGAGTTGAACTAATGAGACCATACACTGTAAAAAAGATGGACGATGCGCCTTCACTATCTTTTATTGGGGAAAAGTGAAGCTGACATCTTGCACTGATTTGGGACCTGAGTCTGCGCAGTAGAGAGCAGGAAGTAGAGCCGCGATATCATAACCCGCCCACACTCCTGCAGTATCTGTTAGCTGCAGAACCACTCATTATGTTGGTGTGAAATAAACAGTGATGGAAATGTATAAATTAAAGTTAAAGCTCCAATCTCATCCCAAAAAATCCTGGAAAAAAATATGTTGGTGCTTCAGTGACGACTTCGCTCAGAGAAGCCGTCAATCTCAGCTGTCAATCATTACATCACACTCCCCGTTTTTATAGCATCAAATAACTCACTAAAACCAAACTTATTTTAAAAAACGAACACTTACATCAGTGTGATAATAACAGCCTAAAATTTTTACAGAAATCATCTTTGTAAAAAATCAATTTGATTGTTTAGTTTGTCTTGCGTCCCATTAGAATACATAGAGGGGGCGGGGTTTATGGGGGGGGGGAGATTGAGATGGACCAGTGTTGTTTTAGTATCATTAGCTATGTTTCCATCCACCTAGTTTTATGTGAATTTTGGGATATCCGATTAGAAGACGTGCATAAACTACGATGGAAACACATTACTGAATAAATCTCGGTAAATGTGTTTTCTGTCTGAGGAACAGCAGTCTACTGTCATCTACTGTCGTGAATATAACTTTTTTTTTTGTATATTTATTTTCTGTTTTCATTGTAAGTTTTAAGTTTTAGTCATTTGTTGTGTTTCTTATTGCTTTATTATGTGTTTTAGATATTATAGATATTTAAGAATGGTGGTGCATCTCATAATAACGAGATATGTCATTAAAAAAGTATATTTTTCTTGTTAAAATAGCATATTTTCTCGTAAAGAGGTTATGTCGTTAAAAATTTTTCTCGTTGAAATTACATTTTCTCATCGTCATTAAAACGGTGTATTTTTATTAAAACATATTTTCTCGTCATACTGAGATATGTCATTAAAACGGCATATTTTTCTTGTTAAAATTGCATATTGTCTCATAATAACAAGAAGTTAGGACGTTAAAATGACATTTTCTTGTAATCACAAGATGTTATGTCATTAAAATGGCAAATTTCTATTGTAAAAATGCAATTTTCTCATAATAACGAGATATGTTGTTAAAACGGCATATTTTCTTGTTAAACAGCATATTTTCTCCTAATGAGGTTGTTGTTAAAACAAAATTTTTCTTGTAAAAATGTAATTTTCTCATAATAACAAGATATGACGTAAAATAAAATTTTCTTGACAATAGTATGTTGTCATTAAAACATTTTTCTCTGTAAAATGACATTTTCTCATAATAACAAGATGTTAGGTAATTAAAACGGTGTATTTTTGTTAAAACAACATTTTCTCGTCATACTGAGATATGTCATTAAAACGGTATATTTTTCTTGTTAAAACGGCATATTGGCATAACAAGATGTTATGACGTTAAAATTACATTGTCTTGTAATAATAAGATGTTATGTCATTAAAACAACATATTTGCTCCTAAAAACAAGATGTTATATAATTAAAATGACATATTTTTATTGTAAAAATGCAATTTTTCCATAATAACGAGATATGTCGTTAAAAAGGCATATTTTCTTGTTAAAACAACATCTTTCTCGTAAAACATAATTTTCTCACAATAACGAGTTATGACATTACATAATATCTTTATTGTCATAATGGGAAAACATGTTTTTTTATGACGTCATTACAAGAAAATATATCGTTTTAACGACATAACATCTCGTTATTATGACAATTGAGTGGGGGGGGGGTAACTTCAACTTGAGCTAAATGAAAATGAGAAATGTTGCCTTGGCAACTAGCTGAAACAATGTTTATTTTATTTCAAGTAATACATTTTGTATGGTCTAACAATAATAACCCTGATACTCTGCAAATTGGGCCTTGTTCAGGATTTTCTAAGTGATTAAACATGTGAGTAATAAAGTGGGCTGAAAACATCTGTAGAAGCCTCAGAGAACTGTACGTTTTGAATAGTTAAGCAACACATTTTCTTCACAAAACATAAAGCAATCTGTTTTTCCCTTAACTGTGCTGAAGGTCAGATGTCAGATATTGCTCAGGAAACCGATGTGGAATTAGCACAAGCGAGTGAGTGAACACACACATACACAAATATCTCAGTATAGTGAAATAAAGGTCCCGTTATCTGACATGTTCCTCTCTGTGTTTAGAGCGAGGCGTTCAGTGGCGCTCTCCTCCTGGTCCTGAGCGGCGCTCTGTGCCGACGGATGCAGGTGACATTGCTGATTTCTACATCAAAATCAGATGTCAGAATCTTTTTACAGTCTTTCGCATGAATTTAGTGCTCAAATACAAGCAAAACACAACTAATGTAAAGAAGATTCAAAAACATCTTTATACATATTAATGTCATATTGGGGAAAGTTACTTTTAAAAGTAATGCATCACAATTTTACGTTACTCCCTAAAATTATGTCACGATTGAAAAAATTGCTGAGAATGATTGTTTGTTTGTTTTTTAGTAACAAAAAATTATTATATTTTTGGCAAATGTAAAGGCCCTTACCAAAAGGGAAATGAATAAACCTGAATAATGAGATACCATCTGATTTTAAATACAGGAGCCACTGTGCCTCCATTTTGGATGACAATCCTATTGAACTCTGAACCAAATGGAACCCGTCCCGTCAGACGACCCACAGGTGAGAAGGACATGATCAAGGCTTCATTTGAAGAGTGCGTTTGTTCAGTGTCTCTCTCTGTATTCCTGCAGACTCTCTGAAGAACTGTGAACACGAGAGAATGTCTTTGCTCGCTGAAGCGGGCATTCGGGGGTCAGAAGAGCGTTTTATCCCAGAATGCAGTGCAGATGGCCGGTACAAATCCGTTCAGTGCCACAGCGGCACAGGATACTGCTGGTGTGCGAGAGTGGACTCGGGCCGGCCCATCCCGGGCACTTCGGACAGGTAGCGAGCGCGCGCGCGCGTGTGTGTGTAAGCTAGTGTAGAAAACTGAAACTGATTCTTTTCTCTGTACAGGAACCAACTGCCTGACTGCAGCTCTCAGGAAACACACACACTCATCATCAACAACAGCTACACAGAAACACCTCTCTCAGGTCAGATCTTAGTATATATTAGATCAGGGATGGGCATCTTCGGTCCTGGAGGGCCGCTGTCCTGCAGAGTTTATCTCTAACCCTGATCAAACACACCTGAGCCAGCTAATCAATGTCTTCAGGATTACTAGAAAGGTATAGTCAGGTGAGTTTTTATCAGGGTTGGAGCTCAACTCTGCAGCCCTCCTGGACCGAAGGTGCCCATCCCTGTGTTAGATAAATGGCAAGCAGAATGGGAAGAATGTCAAAATAAATTTGGCATTAATCCACGTTCTCTTTTAAAGTGCCCTGTTATGCTATTTTAAAGGCTCCTAATGCTGTTTTGGAGTCTGCTACAATTAGTTTACATGCATCCAAGGTCAAAAAACACTGTCATTTTCTCATACCATACATTGCAGCATCAGCTCTTTTCTGGTTCGATAAAGGATTCTGTCTCTCTAAACCCCGATTTTCCGAGAGCTTCCTCTGCTCTGATTGGTCAGAATGCCCAGTCTGTTGTGATTGGTCTACGTCAGGGGTGTCCAACCCTGCTCCTGGAGAGCTACCGTCCTGCAGATTTCAGTTCCAACCCTGCTCCAACACACCCGTCTGTAATTATCTAGCACCCTGAACACAATTATTAGCTGGTTCAGGTGTGTTTGATTCAGGTTGGAGCTAAAATCTGCTGGGTGGTAGTCCTCCAGGACCAGGGTTGGACACCCCTGGTCTACATCTTACAGCACGTGTCAGAAACCAAACAGTCATTACCATATCTGAATTTCAGCTCTTCCTCAGCACTTTATACAGTGATCCGAACGGTAACGATAGCGTTGTTTTTACCATATCATTCTTATCCTTTGGAAGTGCAGCAAAGTGGATTTGCTTTCGCTTTCCAGATTAACTACGTAACAACATATATATATTAGGGCTGGGCAAATGAACGCGTTAACGCGGGCGATTAATTTTTTCAGCTTAACGCATTAAAAATATTCAATGCAAATAACGCAGCGTCCATTTTTATATCCATTTTTGCCTAGCGTTACATGATCACGCTCCTATTCATGTAAATGCTTCCAAGCGCGACAAGACACGAGAACGCGCTGTATGTCAATGTGTGTGTGTGTGTGTGTGTGTCAACGTCCTGTCTGTGTGGCTGCGTCTCATGTCAGCTAATCGAGGGACACTCTGACACACACACACAGACACTCGACGCACAGACAGACTCGTGTCAGTCTCCTGCTCACATCGAGTTCTCTTTTGCTCTTGAACAAACAATAACAACAACACAGAGAATTTTGAGTATTCTCATATTAGGAGTCTTAAATTAGTTAAATAACGTCTTAAATGAACTTAAAGAGTTGTGAGGAAATGAGCTGCGCGGGACAGCGCGTCAGACCCACGTCATGTTCGTCAGCTGCTGTTCTTAAAGTGACAGGAGCACTGATGATGCCTGTCATTAATGTTCATCAAAGAACAACGGGAACAGAGAAAATTGTAGCTATAATGATTAATCTATATTTCATTTATTATTTATGCAGTTTAGAAAGGTGTTTGATAACTATTACATTTCTGTATATGTCTAACAGGGAAGGCCATGGGTAAATATAACATTATTTATTTTGGGTTTATGTAAATATTGTTTTAAGTTCACTAAAATTAAAAGTAGTTAAATTAAAGGTTCGGACCTTGGTGCTGACTTTCAGGTGTGAAAACCTGGGGTAGAATTGCATGATCTGTTGAACTGAGGATGTGGGCGATTTTACCAGAGGTGGCCAGCATGAAAAAAAAATTATGCAAAAAGTTTTATAAATATACTGTATATAAATTTGGATTTCATACATTCTTATTTCTTATTCAAACAAAATCCTGTCATGCAGCCATCTCCTCCCTTCCTCTTTCATCCTCATCCTTTTCACCAAACATGTATTTTAGTTGGACAGATCAATAGAGTACAAAGAACATAAAACACCATGTGGAACATTACATTGTTTGTAAGTCAAAGACGAGCCACTTTCCTTTATTCACAGGGGTTAGTTGCCCCAGGCGAGTATCACACATTATGAGGTTTTTTTAATCTACGCTATTGATTCAATGCAAATGAACAAGCGCGCTGTATTTGTTGCGTAGTGTCGTGTATGTTCAAGCAAGCCAGATATGCTCAGATTCTGTGCAATATGCAGTATTTTATATATCATGATGACTCATGAGTTCAGTATTTGTCGCTAAATCTGCGCAGTTTTGGCTTACACAAACTTCTCCAGCAAACTGAGTAAACATAAGTAACCCGCCAAATTGGCTAGTGATTTGACAGCGTTACCCGCCACAGTTGATTTTTACCCGCATTTGGCAGGTGTTCATTTCCAACCGGGGCGGGGCAAAGTAGACGTTGTTTGAGGCAGCCAATGAAGACCATAGGCTGGCATTATGCAAATCTGTTACAAACCTACGTAGGTTCGTGCAGAAAGTGAGACTGGTTTTGCTGACGATTCATTTCAGGCAGTTCAGAATCGGTTCTTTTCTTTTAGCAGACACAATAACTTTATTTGACCTTTTATTTGAACTTTTATTTATTGATCTTTGAAACTTTGCAGACGTTTTACATTCACAAACAGCTTTATTACACATTGCAATGAAAGGTCATGCCTGAAAAAGCATAATAGGGGCACTTTAAATCCAGACATGATCAAGTTATGTATACGAGGTGTTGTATAGGCCACAGTAGACTGACCCATGGGTATTTATTGAAGGGCAACGAACCACCAAAATGTCAATATTGTAGCACTAAATCATGTTTTTGGTAAGCCTAATTTTTTATTTCATTAGACAAGCATTTTTATCAGCACAATCTTTGAAGGAAATATTTTGTAAAACTTTTATCTTTATCTTTTATAGAGTTAGTTTATAGTTTAGCCTTTTTTCAAAGTTGAATTTTGTAAATGTAATATTGATTGTATTGTTTGTTGAATATTGATGTTATCTGTTATGTAATAGCCTGTGAGCCTATGACAATAAATTATAATACAACCAGCAGGTTAGATCTTACTCTATTTGACTCTCTAAAAAACATATCACCATTTTAATTTTGCAATATCTGTGTGTGTTTGTATAGGTTGTCCCAGTGTACGAAAGACAGACTTTTTGAAGAGTTTAATACAAGCATTTCAGGAGGAAGTTGAAAGTGTTGCTCCATCTTCTCCTGACAGGTTAGACACACACACACACACACACACACACACACACACACACACACACACACACACACACACACACACACACACACACACACACACACACACACACACACACACACACACACACACACACACACACACACACACACACACACACACACACACACACACACACACACACGTATTACAGTCATTAGACATAAAGACAAGCCGTTATCAGAGTAAACGTTCACTCTTTCAACACACGGTGAATCAACAAGGTTGATTCAACGATTTTGCATATGGTAACACTTTATTTTACAGTGTCCTTGTTACACGTTACATGTAGTTACTGTAGTAGTAACTATAATTACATGCAACTAACCCTAAACCAAACCCTAATCCTACCTTAGTACATGTAGTTAATTATTATTACACAGTATTTAAATGCATAATTAGACTGTAAAACTGACCCCTTAAAATAAAGTGTAACCCAAATCAGCATTGATATCACAACACTGTTTCAAAGTCTTACATCTTCAAGTGTTTTGTTAAACTTTTTACAACCATTTAGAATTGGACTTTCTGTAACACTTTATTTTAAGGTGACGTAGTTACACGTTACTACATGCACTTACTATAGCAATAACAGTAAATTATGCATAATTACAAGTAACTAACCTTAAACCAAACCCTAACCGTAACTCTATAGTAAGTACATGTAGTTAATTAATATTACTTAGTACGTATTTGAGTAAGTAAAATGCAACTACTTCACCTTAAAATAAAGTGTAGCCAAACATTGACATTTTTTCAACCACATTTCAATGCTGACATATGAGTTTCTTACTCAACCAGTAAATATTAAAACACTGTATGTATGAAAAGAGAACATATGTTTTTTTAATTCAGTTTGGTTGCAGAAATCACTTACAGTGTTAAAAACTATTAAAAAACATTTTTATTCATTGAAATAAAGCTGAAATAAAATAAAAAACTTGAAAGACGAACTCTTACCAAACGTAAACGAAAATTACAAATGTTGCATTTGCAACTAACTGAAAGTTGCAATACTGAAATGGCTAAAACTGAAATAAATATAAAATAAAGCTAAATAGAAATATAAAAAAACTAAAATTAACACTCGCCAAGCGCAAAATGTGAGTACAAATCAGTGTTTGTGAGTATGAAATGGATAGGCCAGCGCTTCATCAACAAATGAAATATTCAAGCGCAAGAAGACACGAAAGGGAGCTAATTTCATTACCTGCGTTGTGAGGATAGTTTTGTGTGTGTAAACATCGGAAGCGCGCGCCCAGAAAGCCGCGTCTCAGACAGTGCACAAATACTAAACTGAGCTCACATCTTCTTGCACTTGAGTGGACAAATTCACTGTATCCTAGTATACATAGTCGTTTTTTCTTAAAGGAACACGCCACTATTTTTGAAAATAGGCTCATTTTCCAACTCCCCTAGAGTTAAACAGTTGAGTTTTACCGTTTTGATGATATAATGATATTATGCAGCACCTGAAAATAGTCCCCAGCACGCTCTCTGTGCAAGCAGGTTGTCACGTTGGTTATGTTGACGGAAGTTAGCATATTTTCAGGCGCTGCGTTATATCATTATATCATCAAAACGTGGTACGGCAGGCGGCAGCAAAGTTCCTTGATTATTACGCAGGAATGAGAGTAGCCATATTGGCCTAGAAAATTGCAACTTTTCATTTTCCGTCGGTCTTAGTACACAATGTAACTACAGAAGAGTCAAGTTTTAAAGAGGAAAAATATTGAAACTCTTTGGTTATGTTTTTAGCGCGATGCTAACGGTCTAATCAGAGTCAATGATCTATGTTAAACTAAAAGTGCTACCGCCAGACCCGGAGATCGGCTGAATGGATTTGAAAACGGTAAAACTCAACTGTTTAACTCTAGGGGAGCTGGAAAATTATTTTCAAAAATAGTGGAGTGTTCCTTTAAGTTAACGGATGAGAAAGTAAATGCATGTGTAACAGTATCAGTATATTAGATCCGTGCATTCGCTCTTAAAGTGACAGCAGCCTAATATTCCTGCTGCTTCATTCATTAATAAGGATGTTTTATTTATACAGTGAAGGCTATGCAGTGTTATTTTACATTTGCTTACATTATTACATTTCTGTACTTGAAAACTACTGTTACTGTATAAATAACCTGAAATCTTTGTTATATTGTATTTATTTGTGCTATTGCTAGTAATTTGATTATCTGTTCTTATTTTAATACTGACTGTTACTTGTCTTTAATAATGTTTTAATATTAGTAGTTAGGCTAGTAGTTTTAGATGTGGTGTCAAAATTGCAATTGTGGAAAATGTTTGTCATTACTTTCATGACTGGTAATAAATATTTATGGGTGGTAAATTTTAAGTCACCGGCCATAAGCACATAACAAAATGAAAATATAAAAATAAAAGCCAATTCAATAGTATATAAATAATACTAAAACTACACATCTTTAGAGGAAAATGTCCTTTTTTTGTGATCTTTCTACATTGTCATTCCTGTGGCGTTGTTCCAGAGCTTCCATCATTGACTGATTCCTCTGGTCTTTCAGGACACCCGAGGGCCGTCCTCGCATACCCACCTCTCTTCCCTCTGTTCACACTCTCCGTCAGTACTTTATGCGGCTGGACGCAGACGGTAATGGGGTTCTCAGCAAGCGAGAAGCTCGTCCGTTACGGCTCCTGCTCCGCAGAAGTCTGCGTCCTCGCCGCTGTGCCAAGAAGTTCTTGCAGCTCTGTGACCGTAACGCAGACCGTCTCCTCAGCACTCAAGAGCTCACATCCTGTCTTGGCATTTGAGGCCGAACTCCATAAATATTGTCTAAGATGAAGCATCTTTGGAAATGGTTTCAGACTTCAGTTTGACCTTCATCTCTCCACAGCTCCTTTGAGTCTGTGACTGCAGCGTTCAATCACTTCACTCTGGGTTTCTGAATCGGTTTCAGCTCTCGCCGGCGCACTGACCTTTTCACTTATGCAAGTCCAAACGCTGTGCCTTTCAAATAAAGGACTCGTTATTGGTTTTGTAAAAATAACCACGGGTTAGCCTTTCTGACCGCTGGAGTGCATTTGAGTGGCTGAGAGTGAGTTTGGACACACTACAGTACCATTATACATGAACATTGTAATAATTCAGTATAACCCTGAAACTAAAAACATTCAACAAAATGTGTTGCTTGAAATAAAATGAATGTTAACTGAAATAAAAAATAAAATATAGAAAAACTTATTTCATTTCTGCTAGTTGCCAATGCAACTTTTCTAAATTTTTGTTTAGTTTTTAGTATTCAACAAAAAAAAAAATTAAGCCTTTTTTTCAAGATTTACGCATTTCAATTAATAGTAAAATTCCATCAAATTGAATTGAATAATACTTACATAATATTTATATTATGAATTAAGACTTAAATGAGTAAAAAAAATAGAGCTTAATAAACTTAATATATACACTTAATATATATTTTTGTCTATTATCTGTTCCATTAGGATTTACACAAAATGTGTATATATATATATATATATATATATATATATATATATATATATATATATATATATATATATATATATATATATATATATATATATATATATATATATATATATATATATATATATATATATATATATATATATATACACACACACACACACACACTCATTTAAGTCTTAATTCATTATATGAGTAATAATGTAAGGATTATTTAATTCAATATGAGGGAATTTTACTATTAATTGAAATGCGTAAATCTTGAAAAAAAGTTTTACATTTGGTGTACTAAAATAACTAAAACTAAAAACGAGTAACAATTATTCAAACATTAAAAAACCTTATAAAATAAAAAACTACAAAATTACTAAAACTTTAACTACATTAAAATGAGAAGTTAAAATATAAAAATAAAAACTATTTCAAAATATCAATAAAAACTATAACAGTATCTCATTTATACTAAAATCAAATTGATTTATTGCTAAATAAATATTACTTAATTTCATACATTTTTTTTTCATTTAAACCTAGAAATAACCAGATTTTAGGACCAAATAGGCTATGTAGTGAATACAAAATTATTAAAATCTAAAGTTATTTTGATATCAATTGAGCCTACATGTTTTTAATTAATTTTTATGTTTACGAGTTGAATAAATGTAAAATAGAAGCACTGATCTCAGATTTTTAACCTAATTTTATGTCAAAGTACTTTGGTATTTCTCTCAGGTTTTGTGTTTCTTCAGCACTGACAGGAGGAGGTCAGATCCACAGTAAGTCCTTGAATATGAGTAAGTGTGAATGGAAAATTCATAATAATGTGGCCCAAACACCCTGACAGGTGTAAAAAAGGTTTTTAAGCCACCTTTATTAAAATGCTGTCACTGTCAGATTGCACCCCGTTTATTCCAGTGTGTTTGTTTCGCAAGTAGGCCTAAGCTATTTTCTGTAATTGGTCACGTCCTATTTATTCAACTGGTCTGGAAAAATAACAAAATACAGTCCAATAAATTGCACTACTTAAACTAGGGTGTTTATGATTACGATGATGGATTAAAATAATATGATAACAAATATCAAGGCGCACAACGGACAGTTTTTGTACAGCTAAAATAAACGGAAGTGAAAGAGACCGGAACAATCAAGTTAAAATGGCCGCGCCCTTACGTTAAGAATAAGGTGAGTGTAACTTATGTGTTTACATGTTGGAGTGTGTTTTTTTTTACTTTCTCCTGATCTTGAACAACGTTTGACCTGCAGGCTTCTGCTTCGGTGGATAGTCAAGTAAAACCAGCAACACCGAAGGACACCCCTAGGTGTCAGTGCAACTCCAGTCCAGATCTGAGTGATTCTCCGTCGCTTTTGTTGACTAGCAATTTACTCTCAAATGACACAACTCTGTTATCATTCATTTCGAAGGTGGTTTTGTTTGAATGTCAAGTAAGTGAGATATCATTGAGCACACTTGTATATTTCACTGTCTTTGTTCTTATTCAAAACACCCTTTCCACAGATTGTGATGGTGTTTTTCCCACAAGTAGCTAGGTTAGCTTATTAACATCGTAAATCTATGGCATGCAAAGTTTTTTATATGTTCTGTTTTAAAAATGTACTTTAATGACTAAATAGCCTAATTTATGCTATGTTACCTTGGCTTTTAATTACAAAACACTGCTGTGAGGGTGTTTCTAAAGGCCGAGGGAGCCCTTGTGAAAAAGCAGTGCACTTAATTGTATTGAGTGTACTTCAAATCTTAATATTTAATAAGTAGCCTATATTTTTAAAATGCAGTATTTGCAGATAATATAATATGAACGATATAAAGGCCACTTAAGTGTACTTAAAGAAAGTACACACTTGAGTACACTTTTAAAAAGTGCATTTTAATGTCAAATTTAAAGTTTTACTTTAAATTACACTTTTAAATCATTGTTTTAATAATCTTTTGTTGTGCTTTTAACCACTTATTTTGATGTGTTGACTAACATACTTAAGCACATGTAAAATAGGCTACTAATTTTACTGTAGTGTTATTTGATAATTCAAAGTTAATATATTTTAAGTGTTTTAAATTGCAACTTTATCATTACAAATGTGCTATTAAAATATATTTAAATACATGCCATTCAAATACATGACAAGTTTCAACATAAATGACATTAAAGTAGGCTATATTTTAGTTTACTTGTCAGTCCATTTGGCAGCACACTTTAACCATATTTCAAAGACAATAGAAGTCATACTTAAGTGGGTCAACTAACTGCATGCAATATACATTTAAACTATAGTACATTTTCAATTAATTTTAAATAACATGTAACTTAATGTTTCTGACACTTAGTTGCATTGCATAATTTCCAAAACATATGATAATCTCTTTTCTGACTGCCGTAATCAGTCTCTCTAAGTCGTGGAAACACTGTTGTGTATTTTTTTTATTATCATTTAAGCCAATTTATTCATTCATTATTATTATTAACACACACTTTTTCCCCCTGTCAATGTCAATTTCACTGGCCCACAAACATTACGTAAACAAGTGTGCTTCACATATGACTTGACAAGCTGTTGGACAGAATATGTTACAATCTCTGGTTAGAGGAGACTGTTTACTCCCCTTAAGCTCACTGTTAGCCATGGTAGTGAATACATTTGAATAATCAGTATTGGTTTGGATCTAGAGAATCATCTATACTCAGTTTCTCCATCTACACTGTAAAATCCACCCTCTCTATCTCTCTATCACCCTATCATTATTAGATCTGTCCTGTAGGTGTGCAGCGGGCAGAAATTGGACATTAATAAATCATAAATCGACTTCATTTCTGAAGATGGATTCAGTCTCTCCATTAAGATTAGGATAATAACCGTGGAGTAAATTAAATAAAGTGTGTGATAAAGGGATTTTCAGCAGTTCCTGATGGAAAAACCAGTTCATACCAGCTTAATGTGGTCAGGTGTGTTCTTGAAATTAGTAACAACCAATAACTTGTACGTTTCTGCTCCTGTGTGGTCTGCTGCTACCTAACCAGCGGGACCTTGGACCCAGTTTGCAGTTTAGAGGAAGAACTCGTCTCTGGTTTTGCCAGATCGGGGGTACAGATCTTTGAAGAGTATAGTAGCATGCAAAAAAACATTGCAAATGCTGTCGAACCATGTTTTATGGAGAGTTGTAACTGTTCAGTATATCCTCTCAGTCTTTTGTTCTGACTTCTTTTGGAGGTTCATAGTTCATACTAATTAATGTCCTCATTTGCCCAAACTAATTTAAAGTCATTGGCTGCATCCAAAATCGAACAGTGTGGCGTAAAATAGTATGTGACGAGCAGTATGTTCGAATTCGTAGTACTCATAAAACAGTTCCCAGATGACCTACTACTTCTGACGAGATTCTGAAGTGTGTATATGATGGACACTTTACTATCCCACGAGGCCACGGGAGAGGATTTGTGTATGGCAGTGAAGCGATATAGGTCACATGATGACATCCAGATTACATTCATAGTCTATAGAACATACTTTTTTAGCTGTCGTAAAGTAGTTACTTATTCAAAATAAGTACCTACTCAAGAGAGTATGAGATTTCCAACGCAGCCACTGTGATCAAAGCAATAGCAAACCACAACAATCCATTCCACAAGGATGGACAACGTTTCTCCACTTCCTTCCACTATAGAAAAACAAAGCCAAAATATCCCAGAAACTAGCCTGACTTCATCATACTCAATTCTAGTCAGAATATGAGTCTGATGCTCCTCCATTGTGCTGTGATTTATGGGGCGTGTTTCAACCGAACCAGGAAAGAAAATGCCTCTGCACTCAATTGGATAGACCTACAACCAATCAGAGCAATGGAGCGACGCATAGTTGAACTCAACTGCACACACGCTGGTAGAAGTAGAAGAAGAAGATGAGTGTAAACGATCTTTGACAGTGTTGTAAAAAATAATTTAAGGATACACAGAGTACTTATCATTTGAGAGAAATAGTAAAGGTGAATGCATATACGAACAAGTTCTCCGTTTAGGATTAGAACAAATTCAACTCAAACTCTCTTTGTGACGTGAATGCTTATGTTACTGTTGATCATCTGTCCATCATCGTGTAAGGCCCACCCTGACAATTTGATTGGTTCGAACAGCTCTGGTACGAGCATAGTTGCTCCACAACGGACCAAGTCCAGACCGAACTTCCTGACCTCAAATGTTGTGGGCGGGGCTAAGTTCAGCTGGCATCCAGGCTACCCAGAAATAGTTGTCGGAGCCAGAGTCGGTTGAGATCCTGAGGTGAAGCTTTGGTATCAAGGTCCCGCCAATCCTCTCGCTCCTGCAGACTCGATCGTTAGCACAGCTGTCAATCCTAAAATGACAGAAATCGTCTTTGTAAAAAATTTTTTTGAAGTGTAATTGGATTTTTTGGTTTGGCTCGTGTCCCATTTGATTACATGGAGAGGGTGGGGTTTATGACCTATACTGCATCCAGCCAGCAGGGGACGATCGAAATGCTTTGGCTTCACTTTTCAGGACGTGTGCGGCACATGAGGGGTGTGTCTCAAATAGCTCCCTAGTTCAGTAGTCAGGGTACTAATCAAGGAGTCAGCCATTTTATTTCTCTTTCCATGTCGCTGGAAATGGAGCCATCACTGTCCCTGTTTACACCTGGTATTAAGATGCGTTTTGTTCGATCGGATCACAAGTAGACGAGGGAGACACATTCCCGGTTACACCTGGTGTTTGAATCCGTCTCTTTTGTCCACTTTCAACCACTTTTGTACTATTGGGAGGTAAATATGTGTTTTTTCAGATCTATTGACCTAATGGGCAAAACAAGCTTGCGCATTTGACATATTAACGCGACCGGAGTTGAGGGAAAACACACGGAGAGCATCAGCTTTAATTTCTGGTCTGACAGCCGCAAAATGTGTCTGTTCAAAATGTATTTGACCACAAGAGTGTTTACACTACGAATGTGTTTTCAACTACCTCTGGAAGTGGTTGAAAGTGGACAAGCTCAAAGCGTTTTAGAGCCCGTTTACACCTGTATTTAACATTGTCCTCTTGCGATACAATCCACAAAAACGCATCTTAAAGGGATAGTTCACCCAAAAACGCCATAACTTCCTGTGAATAAGGTCAAAATACCGGCGCGGTCATAGATAAATACATACACTCACCTAAAGGATTATTAGGAACACCATACTAATACTGTGTTTGACCCCCTTTCGCCTTCAGAACTGCCTTAATTCTACGTGGCATTGATTCAACAAGGTGCTGAAAGCATTCTTTAGAAATGTTGGCCCATATTGATAGGATAGCATCTTGCAGTTGATGGAGATTTGTGGGATGCACATCCAGGGCACGAAGCTCCCGTTCCACCACATCCCAAAGATGCTCTACTGGGTTGAGATCTGGTGACTGTGGGGGCCATTTTAGTCCAGTGAACTCATTGTCATGTTCAAGAAACCAATTTGAAATGATTGGAGCTTTGTGACATGGTGCATTATCCTGCTGGAAGTAGCCATCAGAGGATGGGTACATGGTTGTCATAAAGGGATGGACATGGTCAGAAACAATGCTCAGGTAGGCCGTGGCATTTAAACGATGCCCAATTGGCACTAAGGGGCCTAAAGTGTGCCAAGAAAACATCCCCCACACCATTACACCACCACCACCAGCCTGCACAGTGGTAACAAGGCATGATGGATCCATGTTCTCATTCTGTTTACGCCAAATTCTGACTCTACCATCTGAATGTCTCAACAGAAATCGAGACTCATCAGACCAGGCAACATTTTTCCAGTCTTCAACTGTCCAATTTTGGTGAGCTCGTGCAAATTGTAGCCTCTTTTTCCTATTTGTAGTGGAGATGAGTGGTACCCGGTGGGGTCTTCTGCTGTTGTAGCCCATCCGCCTCAAGGTTGTGCGTGTTGTGGCATCACAAATGCTTTGCTGCATACCTCGGTTGTAACGAGTGGTTATTTCAGTCAAAGTTGCTCTTCTATCAGCTTGAATCAGTCGGCCCATTCTCCTCTGACCTCGAGCATCAACAAGGCATTTTCACCCACAGGACTGCCGCATACTGGATGTTTTTCCCTTTTCACACCATTCTTTGTAAACCCTAGAAATGGTTGTGCGTGAAAATCCCAGTAACTGAGCAGATTGTGAAATACTCAGACCGGCCCGTCTGGCACCAGCAACCATGCCACGCTCAAAATTGCTTAAATCACCTTTCTTTCCCATTCTGACATTCAGTTTGGAGTTCAGGAGATTGTCTTGACCAGGACCACACCCCTAAATGCATTGAAGCAACTGCCATGTGATTGGTTGATTAGATAATTGCATTAATGAGAAATTGAACAGGTGTTCCTAATAATCCTTTAGGTGAGTGTAGATGCCACATTAGTGCCTGTGCGGATCGGTCGAATGAGGAATCTACGTATGTATATATATATATATATATTTCTATGATCGCTCCGGTATTTTGACCTTATTCGCAGGAAGTTATGACGGTCTGGAGAGCTGATGACATTCGTCTGATATAAGGTGAAATAGTAGCATAAATAGCTCGCAGAAACCGATCATTTCGTGTCTTAAGACATCAATATGTCGCCACGAGCCGCGGGTTTAATTTGAAGTTGTCTGTGCATGTTTTTTTTACTCTAATAGAATTGGACCCCATTCACATGCATCACATGACTGACAGACGGCAACGGTTGGAGTTAAAAACCTTCCTTTGTGTTCTACTGAAGAAACAAAGACACCTACATCTTGGATGCCCTGGGGGTAAGCAGAAAACCATCAAATTTTCGTTTTTGGGTGAACTATCCCTTTATTACCAGGTGTAAACAAGGCCATAGAAGTTGTGACAACTGGAAAAGATTTGTTGCCACAGCATAGCTTTGTGACCATGTCAGTTTTTGCGATGTGGCAAATATCAAAAGGAGCTATAGTCACCTAAAACTACTCCATAATTCAAAGCAGTTTGAACAGCGTTTGACTTATACAGACAAGTGGTCTTTTTCTTACCCTGTGGTCTCTGTTCAAACGGAGAAGGAAAATGAAGTGGACACACAAAGGCTTGAGGTGGAGAATAGAAGGGATTAGACGAGTGTCAAAGCACTTTTGCCGCCCTGTAATGGATGTGTTGACACGTGTCATCATTGTCCTCAATTACGGCCTCTTTATGAAACCTCACGCTGTTGTGAGAGGATTTTAACATAGTCCTTTCAAATCTGAAGTCATTTCTGAATGAAAAGAATGAAGTACTATTGATGAGAGAGAGACATGAAATCGCTGCAGCATTGTGAGACCTTCCTCTAAAAACCCGCTCAAATATAGAAACTCGCCCATACACACACCTCATGGTGTATTGTCTGGCTAAATCCATCATCTTTTGTGGCGTTCCCTTCATGCTTGACGCTTGAGAGGAGCTGAAATTGGCTGTCAGTATTCCAGTCCTGGACTCGGAGCTTCCTAATGGAATAAATTGGTTCCAAGATGTTCAATTTAACTGTGACCCAACACCTCGGAAAGATGATTCATCTGATATGCAAACCAGAGCATGACCAACAGGCAAGAAGCTGCAAATGGACTGCCCTCTCTCTCTCTCTCTCTTGTACTTGCAGACGAGGAGGTTTAGTGTGTACAAGGTCAGCTACATGATTTCACTAATTTGCTGATTGGTCTCAGAAGAATATGAATGTCTTCAACGCATAGAAACAATGATATTACTGATAGTTCAGACCTGCCGTAACATTGTTTACTGACCTAAATATATGCACACTCACTGGCCAATTTATTACACCTTGCTAGTACCGCGTTGGACCCCATTTTGCCTTCAGAACTGCCTTAATTCTTCACGGCACAGATTCAACAAACTGCTGGAAACATTCCTCAGAGATTTTGGTCCGTATTGACATGCTAGCATCAGATTTGTCGACTGCACATCCATGATGGGAATCTCCCGTTCCAGCACATCTCAAAGCTGCTCTATTGGATTGAGATCTGGTGACGGTGGAGGCCGTTTGAGTTTAGTGAACTCATCGTCATGTTTGAGATGATCTGAGCTTTGTGATATGGGGCACTATCCTGATCAGAAGATGGCCATAAAGGGACGGACATGGTCAGCAACAATACCCAGGCTGTGGTGTTTAAACGATGCTCAATTGGTACTAAGGGGTCCAACGTGTGCCAAGAAAATATCCTCCAAACCGTTACAGCACCAGCTGCCTGAACAGTTGATACAAGGCGGGATGGATCCATGCTTTCATGTTGTTTACACTAAATTCTGACCCTACACTCTGAATTTTGCAGCAGAAATCGAGACCAGGCAACGTTTTTCCAGTCGTCTATTGTCCAGTTTTGCTGAGCCAGTGTGAATTTTAGCTTCAGTTTGCTGTTCTCATCTGACAGGAGTGTCACCGGCAGTGTTGGGGGTAACGCATTACAAGTAACTTGAGTTACGTAATCAGATTACTTTTTCAAGTAACTATTAAAGTAACGCATTACTTCAAATTTACAACAAAATATCTGAGTTACTTTTTCACATTTATTTGACTGACAGCTCTCCTGTCCCCATGTTGAGAAAAATCGAGAGTAAGTGCAGAGGTGTTATGATGGTTATTGTAGTTCTAGACTAAATGTGAGCATTTATTCATCTCACGTGCACAATAAAGATTCAGTACTCCTCAAAATGAATAAAATCAGTCAAATGCAAAATCAGAATCCTATGCAAACCTCCAATAATTAAATGTTAAATAAAACAAATATTCTTATGCATTTAATCTACCTTTATTGACCAATGTCCTGCTGCTGACCTTTGATTCAGTTAAACCATGAGCAAAATTTTCTATTCTTCCATTATCCAGAATGGCCCTCTACTGTTCTACCTCAGCCTGAGGCTTATTATTTCAATTGTGATATGAAGAGGTCTTTACATTTGCACAAAAATAGAACTTTTTTGTTATAAAAAACAAAACAAGCCCAGTCCAGGTGAGAAAAAGTAACATAAAAGTAATGTAACTCATTACTTTTCTTAAAAAGTAACTAAGTAACTCAATTAGTTACTTTTTAAGGGAGTAACGCAATATTGTAATGCATTACTTTTCAAAGTAACTTTCCCCAACACTGGTCACCGGTGTGTCTTGCCCATCTGCTTCAAGGTTCGACATGTTGCATTAAGAGCTCTTGAACCTCTGTTGTAACGAGTGCTTATTTGCGTTACTGTTCTCTTTCTATCAGCTCAAACCAGTCTGTTCGTTCTCCTCTGACCTCCTCTGGCATCAACAAGGCACTTTCACCCACAGAACTGCTGCTCTAGAGATGGTAGTGCATGAGAATCCCAGTAGATCAGCAGTTTCTGAAACACTCAGACCAGCCCGTCTGGCACCAACAACCAGTCACTTCAATCCCCTTTCAACTTCAGCAGATCGTCTTGACCAGGGCTGTGTCCGAAATCGCATACTCTCTTGAGTAGGTACTTATTTTGAATAAGTAATTACTTCACAACCACAAAAAATTATGTTCTATAGTGCTGGGCGGTATACCGGTTCATACCGAATACAGGTGTTTATTTTTGTTATGATATTCATTTTGATGATACCGCAATACCTGAACAAAATGAAGCATTGCTTGGTCATTGGTTGAGCTAAATTGGTATTATCTAATTGTGTTGTTAAATTGAACAGCTGGTTGGTTGATTGTAATCTATTACATCCCTTTCTATCAAAGTTATCTGACATTATCAAGATGAATTTGTTCTGACAGTTTAACTGAGTTCTTGTCATATCAATATGACAAGTATATGTCGCTTAAACAATTTTCGGAACGCGGCGCAGCCCGACACTGTTTGAGAGGGGTCCTGTTTAACTGTTGCACTGTAGTGAGGGCACAAATAGGGCGTTATTTGACTGGACAGCCATCTGTAGTGGTGTCCGAAACCATAGTGGACGTTGTTGAGTGCACTCATTCAATCCTACATTGCACCGCAATAACGAGTGTACAGCCGATGTACACTCAACGGCTGTCTGACTTCACGCACTCGTTTTCATTCACTCCCTCAAGTGAACTGTATTAGTGGACTAACGTAGGGAATAGTGAATGAGGGTTTAGGGGCGATCTCGGATTCAGCCTATGATAACAGCGGAGAATTCAAACATGCGCGATGTAATGAGCGTGTTGAAGGTCTGTGTTTTATTGGTTGTTGTCTCCCCACAGCATCGTTTTGTGGGGCTTTGTAAACCTGTATTAATTCTAGTGTGGAATTTTTCTACAATATTCACTCGTCATGACAGTTAAATAGGGCATTCTAGTCGATCTACTGCAGTACTTTCTCTCTCAGTGAGTAGAAAATGTGGTTAACACCCGGTCATGCATAGGGGAAAAAAATACCGTCATATACCGTGAAACCGGTATCATTTAGATAAATACCGTGATATCAATTTTTGGTCAGACAGCCCAGCACTACTATATAGTATGAATGTAATCCGGACTACCTACGCCATGCTGTCATTATCATGTGACCGACCAGCGTCAGTTGCGTCGCTTCACTGCCATTCATAAATCCTCTCCCGTGGCTTCATGGGATAGTAAAGGTTTCATCGTATGCATCTCACCAGAAGTAGTAGGTCATCCGGGTACTTTTTGCCTACTCTTACAAGTACTGTGAATTCGGACATTCTTCTTTTGTTACATGCTGTTTTTCGCCTACTAATTAGTAGGTGAGTATGCAATTTCGGATGCAGCCCAATGAATGGTGGTTGCGCAACACAACTGACGCTGGTAGGTCATGTGATAAGGGCAACATGGCGAATATCCAGATTACATTCTACACATTCATACTATAAACCTATAGAATATACTTTTTTAGCGGCTGTTAAGTAATTAGCTAATAAGTACCTACTCAAAAGAGTATGCAACGTCGCCAAATGCAGTTGCTGCAATGTGATTGGCTGATTAGATATTTGTGTTAACAAGCAGTTGAACAAGTGTACCTAATAAAGTGGCCATTGCATATGTGTGTGTGTGTGTGTGTGTGTTTTCTTTTTGAATATCAATGTTGAAAACAGCTGTGCTGGTTCATATTTTTGTGGAAACCCAGATACTTTTTTTCAGGATTCTTTGCTGAATAGAAAGAACTGCGTATAAATCTTTTGTACAGGGAGTGCAGAATTATTAGGCACGTTGATTTTCTGATCATATTTTTTTTCTGGCAGTATCTGGCAGTACGTTTTGGGAGTTCATTTTTAGTCCATCTCTGCAAAACGGACTTCAGGATGGACTAAAATGAACTCCCAAAACGTACTGCCAGATTCTGGAAGATGAATTCTTCAAACAGTGGTACTAGAGGATGTGGTGCTGGTCCTTCAAGAGTCACTCTCAACCTATCTGTCCATAAAGCCTATAAAAAAACCTTCTTCATGTATTTTACAACACTTCAGCTTGTGATTCTTATCTAGTGGGGGTCATTTTTTAGGATTCTTTACCTAACTGAAGTCTCTGAGATCCTGACACCTTCACTTCTGGAGACTCCAGGTAGGTTGCAGCTCTGGAAAATGGTGGCGCTGGAGACTAAAGGGTTCCTGATGGTTTCACCCTTAATTCTTCACCTTAATTCTTAATTCTTTTGCAGTTAACAGGTGTCTTTTCTTCACCACCTGTTTTTGTCTGACCCTGCTGACCCAACGAGCATTTCACTGTCCAATGGTCATGCCTTAACTGCAATGTCTAGTATTGCATTAGTATTGCATCCTTCTCATGGGCATTTAATACTTTTTGACTTTTCAGTCTGAGTTAAATCTCTTTTTTGGCTCAATTTATCTGTAAAAGAAAACATGCCTAATAATTCTGCACACCTGAATATAAGGTGATTTTCATTTCCAGCCTTCATGAACAATTATATATCACTTATACATTATTAAATACTAAATCAATAGTAGTTATTAGGATTACTGTGGTTTGGAATTGGTCAAATGTGCCTGGAAAAAAAATATGATCAGAAAATCAACGTGCCTAATAATTCTGCACTCCCTGTATTATAAATGTCTTTACTGTCAATTTAATGCATCTTTGCTGAATAAAAGTAATAATTTATTTATTAGTGTTAGTCTAGGATTTAAGAGGTCGGTATTGGTTCAGGTCTACAGTAGTAAGCTTATGAAAACTATAGATCATCACATTCACAGGTGAACATTAATTTAGAGAATATATTGAGAATCATTACTGTAATCACTGCCAGTAATGATTACGGTCCTTCACTCTATCCGCATTTGTAGATACCTAAAATGAACCTCCATAACATGCAATTACCAGCAATCGATAGTTGTTTCTGACCCCAGATAAACAAATTCAAATACTGTACTTGTGCTGTCTTATTAACCAAACCCGTCAGAGATGTATGTTATGCTTTCATTCTCTCGATTTTCTCATCTAATCTGACCAGATGACTTATCGCCGGCTCGCTGAGAGGTGTTTTCTCCTGACTGAGGAATCAGAAGCACATTATTAAAGACAGAAACACAGCTGGGTCCAGACCATCACCTCCACCCGTCCTGCAGGTGGACCGTCCGTCGCTGTGCTGATGAGAACCGCAGGAGGAAACGAGACAAGAAAGGTCAAAGACATTTTCTTTCTCTCTGTCTGTCTGTCCTTCTGTCTCTTTGCACTGTCATTCACTGAAGGCTGCTGCTCAGTTTAATCTTTCTCCTGAACGTCCAGGTGCTCCAGTGTTTCCACTGAGGATTTAAACTGGATTCCGCTGATTACTTGAATGTAGATTTGGCATTTTATTTTATCATCTGCCTGCCGTGCCTTGCCTCTCAGTTCATTAACTGTTCATTTACACACTCCTTTTTCATTCTGTCCGCTTTTCCCCAGTCTGCGAATGATTGTTTATTATCTCTGATTCAGTTTTTAATTAAAATACTCCTCTGCTGAAGCTGCGGAGAGAACAACCCTCAGGAAAGATGTGCTGGGACATGCCATCCTTATATCGGTCAATCTGCATTATATTACTTTTTGTTATTGGATCACACAAATAAAATGCAAAATAGAATGCGCCATTTGTGTAGTTTCACAGCCAAACTTTTCAAAATAAGTTGAGCTTACTCTGGTCAAGAAAGCATGTAAAGTGACCAAATACAGCTACAGTTTAATTTATATGTCACATTTAGTGGTGTGAAACTATTTTATAAAGCAGGTTGGCGAGTTGCTGAAGACATAATAATTAATTCAGAAAAATTTTAAATGAATAAATTGTTTGAAAATAAAAACGTGTTTAGTTTACCTGCAGGTCATGTGACCATTAAGTTATTTAAATATTAATTTATCTTAAATTATTTAAAATATGTACTTTAAGTAAATATTAAGGGCCCTATTTTAACAATCATGGCGCAGGTGCACTTAGGTCGTACCGAATCCACTTTTGCTAGTTTAATGACGGAAAAAAGCGGTCCAAAAGGGTTGTCTCTAGTCTCTTAATGAGTCATGGGTGTGTTTTGGGCGTAACGTGCAATAAACCAATCAGAGTCTCATCTCCCATTCCCTTTAAAAGCCAGTTGCGCTTGCACCATGGAGGATTCGCTATTTACATGGAGGAATTTGCGAGCGGAAAGACTGAACTCTTCTCCAGAGACGAATCCCAATGTGCTGCTGCATCACTGTGTGTGTAATAATCACAATGTACACGCGTTGTGCAACCGCCTATAGGCGCATATTACTAACATGCCCTTTAACTAACACAAAAAATACTTCGCTATTGACTTTAGACCAGGTTTTTGTTGGTCAATGGCGTAGCCGTTTTCAGTTCCTCAAAATAGCAACATGCCAACAATGCTCCTGAACACACCTGGTTTTCAGACCAGCATGCCCATTGGTGATTTTTTTCAGGATTCTTTAATGAATAGAAAGTTCAAAAGAAAAGCATTTATTTGAAAATGAAATCTTTTGTAACACTTTTTACTGTCAGTTTTGAATCAGTTTAATGTGTCCTAAGAATATTACTTTATTTTAAAAAATGTAAAAAAAAATACAATATACCAATAACAATATACAGTCAAACCAAAATGTATTCAGACACCTTCAACATTTTCTAACATTATCATCTTATATATTCATCTTAATGTCAGATAACTTTGATAGAAAGGGATGTAATAGATTACAATCAACCAATCAGCTGTTCAATTTAACAACACAATTAGATGATACCAATTTAGCTCAACCAATGACCAAGCAATGTTTCATTTTGTTCAGTCTGTGGTGTGAAAGGTCACATTAGCAATTAAAGAAAAAACACTGAAGTATAACATGGTCGGGTCAAAGTGTCTGAATCATTTTGGTCCCAAATTTGTATCAATTTTACTGGTAGTCGCTGGATGAAGAATTGTTGGGTGTAATATGTCACAGTTTACTTTATTTTGCTATCCTCACTTACATAAATGATCTATAGCAGGGGTGTCCAACCCTGGTCCTACAGATATTTTAGTTCCAACCTTGCTCCAACACACCTGTCTGTAATTAAGCAGCCCTGAACACCATTATAAGCTGGTTCAGGTGTGTTTGATTCAGGTTGGAGCTGAAATCTGGAGGGTGGTAGCCCTCCAGGACCAGTGTTGGACACCCCTGATATAGTGTCCTGCACACGCTAGTAAATTGTAAAAAATTATATCTGGTGTCTGAATCATTTTTGGTTTGACTGTAACACTGAATTAAGCCAAGCTTTTAAAGTGTATGCTTAGAACATCTAAGTAAATAGTACAGTAGATATTGTGTAGAAGTAGATATTGTGTAGAAAACACATCTACATAATAGAAGTAATGTGGTATCCACCCGAACACAGAGATCTCAATACTCAATACACAAAACACAATGACAGTAACATTCATTGGATCATTTTTGAGAATTAATGTGTCATTTTGAGTAGAAAATGAACTCCAGATGTCACAAAACAGCAGGTTACTAAACCTAACAACTAAACCGATGATAAAAAAGAGTAAATACAGCTGGAAAACAGTGAAAACGCAACCTTATTCATTATTCATACCCCTGTGCATGATGGGAACACCAATATCAGAAAAGTTGAGTAGGTTTTACTTAATTTTTTAACGTTGATAGTTATGCTTTAACTTCTACAAGCTTAATATAGAATTTACTTAGTTTTTTAAAATTATTGCCTGAACTAACCTAAACACCTTTTATGTGTGTCTTGGACAGTTTTAAACTGGTTCCTATTTTACTGACCGTTTCCAGTTTATTTCTTTGAGTGGTCACAGGTCTGACATTAGCTCTGTAATCACTGGTGTTCCTCAGGGCTCGGTTTTAGGCCCTTTACTTTTCAACATTTATTCATCACCACTTTGGCACCTGTTGCGATCACTCTGCCTTCATTATCACTTTTAATCTGGTGAACTAACTTATTCAGGTAGAAATTGCCTGTTTTTTATTATAGTATTTACTTCCCCACAGAATAATTTTTATCAGTGTAAGTCAAAAGGATTTGGCTGACATATGTAAGTGTGTGAACCCCTGTTTCATAGGATTATCATAATCATAGACCAGCATCTATTTGAATATTTCCACAAATCCAGGCACTCGTTCTTCCTTGGATGTGTTTCGTCTTTTATGTTGTAAACATAACTTGTGTGAAGTCAGCAAATCAGGGGATTTCCGTGAACTTTTGTCATTTTTAGTCACAGTCCTTTGTTACACCGTTAGTCTCAGGATCATGTGGCTCATTTAATGGCAGTATTATCATAGCTGGAAGTGTCGTATTTATGATTGTGAACACTACACTATTACTAATGTGAATTCATCAATTTTTCTAACCAATTAAATCATGCAGGAATCGCGGATCTCACCGAGAGAATGAGAGATAAATGATTGCAGTGTAGTCAATTAAAGCGTTTTAATAGTCAAACAGATAAAATCCATAAAGTCTGTGCTAGAGCTGTGCGGGCACCAGTTCGGAGCCAGCGGCGCATAATAGTGTTTTCCAGGCCACGATGGAAAGATTAAATATCAAACGAGCATCTCAGAAGGCCTGAGTCTTTGATAAAATGCCACTAATAAAATAAAGCCCTGAAAATGACTGGAGACTCGTTATCAGATGGAGTCCTCTGAGCAGGAGGATTTACAGAGAGAATAAACCGCCCACATCCAGAAAACGAGAGAGAGGGGATGAAAGAGAAATCCTGGGAGGTGAAGAGACATCTTCAACATATGGCCTTGATAAGACGCGCAGCTGTTTGATGGCGGGACACTAGAGGAAGTGCGCTGGCATCCTTCCTGTTTTCTCCTGGTGTCACCTCATTTGATGCCCTCTGAGAACGCTCGGCCAGATGTGCCCACAGGTGCTGTGTGTCTTCGCACATCTGTCCTTCACCCAACGTCACAGACCATGATGATAATATCAAGGACGTTCTTTCAAGTGTATAGGCCTACGTAGAGATAGCGAATGAGGTTTTTTCATCAATACTTTAGGTATTGCTTGTGTTTAGTATGACCCATGGCGTTATGCTGCGTCTCTGTCAGCGCGTATTGTGATGTGATAAAACCATTTTTTGTTTGATCCATTATATACATATGCCTACATTTCAATAGCCTGGTCCTACCAGACTCTCGTACATTTCATTTGTACAGAGAGTCTGGCCACTCTCCATTGACAAGGGTTAACTTCCTTGAAGGCGGGTACTCTGTTGAAGTTTAAAACTATTGGATCTGCCCAGAGCCACTGAATCTGCCATAACCAATCGTTAACGTTTGGTCGTGATGGATGTCATCCAGGGCCTGAAATTAACTTTTTTGACTACCAGCCACTATGGCAGGTGGATTTAAAAATCCACCTGCCACACAGACTTTTTACCAGCCACTTTTTTTTTCTCCTTGACATTAAGCCTGTTCACGTGCTTGTCCGCATTTGTGTGTGTGTGTGTGTTGTAAATATAATTTAGAAATATTCTCAACAGTTTTCAATCAGCTTTCACATTTTTAAATCTGCATATATTTGATATTTTTACCTTTTATAAAGGGCATTTTTTCCCCTAAATCTTATTAAATATAGGCTATGCTTCAGCTTTCAGTTTATATTCTTAAATTTGATCTATAAATTAAATTAGAATAATAAGACACTGTAGGGCTGTTGCCAATCTAATTAAATAATTTACACTGAAAAATTACAACTGCATTAAAAAATGTTATGAGATTGTTTTACATATTTTTGAATATACAAATAAGAAAAGTTGGAAAGAATGTTTAAACATGAAAGTAAACCACCAGTAGGTGGCAGCAGGTGACCGTTTTAATGAGTGAGTCATTGAGTCGATTCGTTCAAACGGCTGAGGCAGTCATTTATGAATAGATCATTGAATCTTTGATACAAACGATTCATTCAAAGCGCTGAATCATTCAGTAACATTGATTTCTCCAGGAGAGGCTGCACGAGCGTCAACAGCGCAACATTGTTACCGTCAGTTTATTATACATTAGGCTATTATTATCCACTATCGATCGCCACTTACGGTAAATTAATGTAGAATCATTCTTGCATTTTGTTGATTCCCAAGTTTTTTGTTATTGATATAATCTGTCTAGTAAAATTCTCTTTCACTTGCCCCCTCAAAAATCCACTAGTCCCACAAACATTGTTCTTTAACTTGTAAGAATACACATTTAAGTGCTGTCAAGTTATTAGCAAAATCAATAATAATAACTTATTATAATAAATAATAAATATAACTTAAGAGTTATAAGTAACTCTTACAATATACATTTTTTAAAATCTTTTTATTCATTGATGTCCCGTCATACTGACCGCTGCTAATCTGAGTCCACAGATATAGTAGACCTACCGCAGCTCGTATGTGAACTCATCACACACGGCTGTGTTGATGGCTGATTTAGTCACATTCAGGAACGGTTAAACAGAACTAAATTAATATTATTATTACTGGTAAAGTTACCGCGTACCGGACATTTTCTCACCGCTTCCCAACTCCCAACATGCACACGCACACAACGCACACACATCTGTGCAACTGCCATTGTACTGTAGCCTACGTCAGCGTTGCATTATTATCTCGTCCCATCTCACCAACAGTTTAATACTCGCACATCCAAACGTAGTCAGAGAAGGGCCTCATCTTTTTTCAGATCGCATGAAAGTAGTCGCATCCTCTCAAAATGCCCAATGAATCACTCAATTCTCATTGGCTACCTGCCAATGTGGCAGGTGGATTGACAGTGTTACCCGCCAATTGCAAAATTCACCCGCGTTTGGCGTGTGGTCGGGTGTTAATTTCAGGCCCTGATGTCATCTCATCCTTCTCAGCCACTCCCTCTGTTCGCTGATTGGACCGGTTAAAATTTGACCAGAGAAAACCAAAGAATATACTGCAATCCCAGACAGAGTACTGAAGAAAAATGAAAATTGAGCGAAAGTACGTAGGAGGGCGAAGCCAGGCTAACATTTCAAGTTCACCGCCGCAAAATCATGTCTTTAATAGTCTTTCCCTGTTGTTTTGAAAGTAGATACATTTGATCACTAATATAAGTGGTGTATTTTTCAAAAGTTGGCAGTCAAAATTAAAACTGTTGGAGGATATAACATTGTTCATTCTGACAAACAGCAAAAGAGAACGTGAAGTACAGTATGTACAGTGTTTTCTCCATTTTTAAATTGTAGTGTAGTGTTTATTAAGAGGGGGTAGAATCTGCAGCTCAGTACTTTAAAGGGGTCTTATAATGCCCCTTTTTACAAGATGTAAAATAAGTCTCTGATGTCCCCAGAGTGTGTATGTGAAGTTTTAGCTCAAAATACCCCATAGATAATTTTTTATGGCATGTTAAAATTGTCAGGGTAAGCACTCAAATGCGCCGTTTTTGTGTGTGTCCCTTTAAATGCAAATGAGCGGCTGCTGCCGGCCCCCTTTTAAGAAGAGGGCGGAGCTTCAAGAGCTCATGTTAGCAGCTCTGATTACCTCACGCAGACACGAAACTGAAAATGACCGAAACTGTTCATCCTTTTATGTTCAAACCGGAGTCGCACAATGATGGAGAGACTCAAGAAGAAGTGACAACATGTAGAATGAGACAGGACGTTTGTTGACAAGTGGTTAGTTGATGAATGTATGGAGCTGATGTGGAGTTAACTATCTTCATCATCGATTAGCATATTCTGTCATGATAATCTTGTGTGGGAACTGTTGTAAAATATGCCTACAGAGCCAGAGAATATTTGCTGCATGAAGATAGAACAGGTATAGTTTAGTTTAATTACGGTTATAACTCATGTTGTCATCTTGCTCTTATGACATGCTATTGCATTTGTGTTACGCGCTGTATTACAATAAATGTGAAAAGACGGCTTCGACAGCTTGAGCTCCCAAATGTGCTCTATTACAACACCTCTTCCTCTTCTCAACATGGCCTTTGTTGTGTGTTTCAGGGGGCGGGTTTATGTACATTTTAGGGTTGGTGATGTCACTATATAAACTCGTAGTCCTTAAAAAGTGATTTCTGTACAAGAAAATATCTCCCTTTTCTTTGAACTTTGAGCGTTGTAACTTTGCAGATGTTGTTTATGCTCAAACAGCAACATTACACACTAACTAAAGTTAAAAAAGTCATAATCATAAATCATAATCAACCACCCCTTTAAAATAAGCTACTCTTTTACTCTTACTCAAGTCGTTTTTTGGCCAAGTACTTTTTACACTACTCACACAATTTTTTGGAAAGTAATGGTACTTTTACTTTTTTCAGTAGGCTACTCTTTCCACACCAAGGGCCAGATTTACTAACAGCTTGCACCAGCACAAACCCTCTCTTGGCGTTAAAAAACTACTGTCAGGATTTACTAAAGACACGCAGTGAAGAATTAGCGCTGAAAAGGAGCGGGCAGGGTTATTTTTGAGGCTGACCTTATTCACATGCATTTGTAGGAGTTTCCCTTTCAGACGCAACATTTATGGGAGGAGAGTATTTAAATTAATCATGTGAGGTGATTTACTAAGGTGCAAATATTTCATGTTTTCATGACTGTGAACGAGCATGGTACTTACGCACATGCAGGATTTATCAACAATGATTGCTTACGCATGTGTGTAAGAACTGTGTGCGCATGTTTGATAAATACAGATTTTCTTGTACTTAGGCACATTATAAATTTCAATCGTAGGATGAAATGTAGAACCTTTTCTATGCACTGTTGATAAGCGAGGGCCCAGGACTGTAAAATAAAGTTCTACCCAAAGTTTTGTTACAAGGGTAACTATACATGCACTTACGTGTACTTACAGTGTACTTACCAAAGAAACGACTGGTTAATATAAGGTAACTACATGGGTTAAGATTAGGTTTAGGGGTAGGTTCAGGTTTAGTACCTACTCTAAGTACAACCCCAAATCAGAAAAAGTTGGGACAGTATGGAAAACGCAAATTTAAAAAAAAGAGAAGTGATTTCTAAATTTACTTTGACTTGTATTTCATTGCAGACAATATGAACACAAAATATTTCATGTTTTGTCTGGTCAACTTCATGTCATTTGTAAATATGCATCCTTTCCTGTCATTCAGACCTGCAACACATTTCAAACAGGAGCAATTTAGGGCTAGTAATGAGGTAAAATGGTTAAATAATGATGTGATTTGAAACAGGTGATGTCAACAGGTGAATGTTCAGGTTCATTGTCAAGATTGGTTCATTGGTGCAGAGTGTGCAGAAACGGACGGCGCATGCGCGGGTTGTGAGCGCGTTGTTTGTGTTTGAGCTCCGTCAAATTGATTCATAAATCCTTGATTTTCTTCTTAATACTCGCTTACAAACGAATACTTTCTATTATTTACAGCGTGTGAACATATCTCCGATACGATTCTCTATAAAAAACAATCGGATTGCTTTGATATCGCTACTTATATCCGAACTTCCGCTACTAGCCGTAGCCCGCTAGCCTTGCACGCGTGGTAACTTGTTTACACCGGTAGCCCGCTAGCCTTGCACGCGTGGTAACTTGTTTAACGTTACACCCGGTAAACACTGATAGCTACAATTCGCCATCGTAGCACTTCTGCTACAATGGCGAATAACTCGGATGTGTGTCTAATGTTACCTTTGAGTGCAGGTGAGGACACGTTCGAGCTGCATTCGGTGCAGTTGGAGTTGGAGTCGTTGGCGAGTCAGATTCGCGGCCTTCTAGACAGACAAGCTGTGCTGAGAGAGCGGCGAACGGCGCTTGAAACATCACGCGCCGATGCGCACAAGTCAGTGGATACTAACATTTTGACTCCGACCTCGTCTACTCCGCGTGTTTCTCTGCACAGGACCCAAGCACCCAGGACGCGATCATCATCCCTGGTTTCGTTCACTCCGGCACCGACACAGCGCCATGGACCCTGGGTGTTTCCACAGCGGAAGACGCGAGCCAGGACCAGAGCGAGGACCTCTCCGCCCCTCCCGGTCTTCGAGATCTCCACCCGGAACCGCTTCTCCCCTCTTCGCGAGACGGAACGCGACGCTGTGGTCATCGGTACTTCCATCGTCCGGCATGTCCACGCTACCTCAGGTAAAGGCAAGGTTATCACTCACTGCTTTCCTGGTGCTCGAGTTCTCGATGTCGCTGCGCAGGTTCCCGAGATCCTGAACGGTGACGAGCGCATCGGAGCTGTCGTGCTGCACGCGGGGACGAACGACACCAGGCTGCGACAGACGGAGGTTCTGAAGAGGGACTACAGGAGCCTGATCGAGACGGTGCGCAGAACATCGCCTGAAGCAGCGATCATCGTGTCCGGACCGCTTCCCACGTACCGACTAGGACATGAAAAGTTCAGTAGATTATTTGCTCTAAATGAATGGTTAATGTCATGGTGTAATGAACAGAAGCTGCTCTTTGTAAATAATTGGAATCTGTTTTGGGAGCGACCTAGGCTCTTCCGTCCTGATGGCCTTCACCCCAGCAGAATCGGAGCGGCTCTTCTGTCGGACAACATCTCCAGAGCACTGCACACCATCATATGACTAGTAAGTCAAAGTCCAAATAACAGTATTTGCTGTCCTAACTTAATTGACATAAGTACCAATGTAGAACATTATATAGAAACTGTGTCTGAACATAACTGTGTAGAACATTATATAGAAACTGTGTCTATTCCTCGTTTAGTGAGGTCAAACATTACATCTACTGTAAGATCTAGGAAAAATCTAATTGTGATTAAACCAGAAAATCTCAATATTAGTGAACAAAACCAATTTTGTACTAACTTAATTGACATAAGTACCAATGTAGAACATTATATAGAAACTGTGTCTATTCCTCGTTTAGTGAGGTCAAACATTAAATCTACTGTAGGATCTAGGAAAAATCTAATTGTGATTAAACCAGAAAATCTCAATATTAGTGAACAAAAACAATTTCTAAAACTAGGTCTTCTAAACATTAGATCGCTCACACCTAAGGCGGTTATTGTAAATGAAATGGTCACAGATAATAGTTTCGATGTACTTTGCCTTACTGAAACCTGGCTTAAGCCAAATGATTATTTCGGTCTAAATGAGTCTACTCCGCCAGGATACTGTTATAAGCATGAGCCCCGTCTGATTGGTCGTGGCGGCGGTGTTGCAACAATATATAGAGATATTCTTAATGTTACCCAGAAAACAGGTCACAGGTTTAATTCATTTGAAGTACTAGTGCTAAATGTCACGCTATTAGATGTAAGAAAGAAATCTGTATTATCTCTAGCCTTAGCTACTGTATATAGACCTCCAGGGCCCTATGCTGCTTTCCTAAAAGAGTTTGCAGACTTTCTCTCAGATCTATTGGTCAACGTCGATAAAGCATTAATTGTTGGAGATTTTAACATACACGTAGATAACACAAATGACGCGTTAGGGGCTGCGTTTACAGATCTATTAAATTCCTTTGGGGTCAAGCAAAACGTCACTGGTCCCACTCATCGTCTTAATCACACACTAGATTTAATTATATCACATGGAACCAACCCAACCGATATAGATATTATACCACAAAGTGATGATGTCACTGACCATTACATGGTAACTTGCATACTGCGTACTGCTGAAATCTGTCATGTTGCGCCACGTTATCGACCAGGCAGAACAATCCTTCCAACCACTATAGATAGATTCTCAAATACCTTACCTGATCTGGCTCAGCTGCTAAGTGAACCCAAACAAACAGATGAACTAGAGGAAATGACTAGCAGTATGAGCACCATTTTCTCTAGTACATTAGAAATTGTAGCACCAATTAGATTAAAAAAGGTTAGAGAGAAAACTAAAGCACCATGGTACAACAGTGCTACACATGTTATCAAGAGAGAAACTCGTAACTTAGAGCGTAAATGGAAACATACTAATTTAGAGGTCTTTAGAATCGCATGGAAAGAAAGTATGTCACGTTATAAAAAGGCCCTAAAAGCAGCCAGGGCTGAGCATCTCCGCAAACTAATAGAAAATAACCAAAATAACCCAAGGTTTTTATTTAACACTGTGGCTAGACTAACAAATAAACAAGCATCGCCTGAACAAAATATTCCGTTACAGTTTAGTAGTAATGATTTTATGAACTTCTTCGCTGACAAAATAGAAAGCATCAGAAACAAAATTGTAAATGTACAATCATTAATGATGTCTTATGATTCAACCGCAATTATCGCCCCTCAAGAACTACTACACCGCTTTACAACCATAGGACAGGAAGAGCTAAATAAACTTATCATTGCATCTAAACCAACAACATGTTTATTAGATCCAATACCCACTAAACTACTGAAAGAGTTGTTACCTGTAGTGGAAGAGCCTCTTCTCAATATTATTAACTCGTCTTTATCTTTAGGTCATGTTCCAAGAATATTCAAGTTGGCAGTCATAAAGCCTCTCATTAAGAAGCCACAATTAGATCATAATAACCTAGCAAATTACAGACCAATATCAAATCTTCCATTCATGTCTAAAATACTAGAAAAAGTTGTGTCCGCTCAATTGTGCTCTTTCTTGCAAGAAAATGATATCTATGAAAAATTTCAATCAGGATTCAGGCAGCATCATAGCACAGAAACTGCACTCGTTAAAATCACAAATGATTTACTTCTAGCTTCTGACCAAGGCTGTATCTCAATACTAGTTCTACTTGATCTTAGTGCTGCGTTCGATACTATAGATCATAAAATACTATTAGATCGACTTCAAAATTACACTGGTGTTCAGGGACAGGCATTAAACTGGTTTAGATCGTATTTATCAGACCGCTACCATTTTGTCTGTCTAAATGGGGAAAAATCAAAGATAACATCAGTAGACTATGGGGTGCCGCAAGGATCCGTGCTAGGCCCTCTGCTATTCTCTATATATATGCTGCCACTTGGTAATATTATAAGAAAACATGGAATTAATTTCCACTGTTATGCTGATGACACTCAATTATATATTTCATCACGACCAGATCCATCCATCCATCCATCCATCTTCTTCCGCTTATCCGGGGCCGGGTCGCGGGGGCAGCAGTCTAAGCAGAGATGCCCAGACTTCCCTCTCCCTAGACACTTCCTCTAGCTCTTCCGGGGGGACACCGAGGCGTTCCAAGGCCAGCCGGGAGACATAGTCCCTCCAGCGTGTCCTTGGTCTTCCCCGGGGCCTCCTCCCGGTTGGACATGCCCGAAACACCTTCCCGGGAAGGCGTTCAGGAGGCATCCGGAACAGATGCCCGAGCCACCTCAGCTGACCCCTCTCGATGTGGAGGAGCAGCGGCTCTACTCCGAGTTCCTCCCGAGTGACTGAGCTTCTCACCCTATCTCTAAGGGAGCGCCCAGCCACCCTGCGGAGAAAGCTCATTTCGGCCGCCTGTATCCGGGACCTTGTCCTTTCGGTCATGACCCAAAGCTCATGACCATAGGTGAGAGTAGGAACGTAGATTGACCGGTAAATCGAGAGCTTCGCCTTACGGCTTAGCTCTTTCTTCACCACGACAGACCGGTACATCGACCGCATTACTGCAGAAGCTGCACCGATCCGTCTGTCAATCTCCCGTTCCATCCTCCCCTCACTCGTGAACAAGACCCCTAGATACTTAAACTCCTCCACTTGGGGCAGGAACTCTCCACCAACCTGGAGTGGGCAAGCCACCCTTTTCCGACTGAGGACCATGGCCTCGGATTTGGAGGTGCTGATCCCCATCCCAGCCGCTTCACACTCGGCTGCAAACCGTCCCAATGCATGCTGAAGGTCCTGGTTAGAAGGGGCCAACACGACAACGTCATCCGCAAAGAGCAGAGACGAAACCGTGTGGTCCCCAAACCTGACACCCTCCGGCCCTTGGCTGCGCCTAGAAATTCTGTCCATAAAAATTATGAACAGAACCGGCGACAAAGGGCAGCCCTGCCGGAGTCCAACATGCACCGGGAACAAGTCTGACTTACTGCCGGCAATGCGGACCAAACTCCTGCTTCGGTCATACAGGGACCGGACAGCCCTCAGTAAAGGACCCCGGACCCCATATTCCCCCAGCACCCTCCACAGGACGCCGCGAGGGACACAGTCGAATGCCTTCTCCAAATCCACAAAACAAATGTGGACTGGTTGGGCAAACTCCCATGAACCCTCCAGCACCCTGTAGAGGGTATAGAGCTGGTCCAGTGTTCCGCGACCAGGACGAAAACCACACTGTTCCTCCTGAATCCGAGGTTCCACTATCGGCCGGATTCTCCTCTCCAGTACCCTGGCATAGACTTTCCCGGGGAGGCTGAGAAGTGTGATCCCCCTATAGTTGGAACACACCCTCCGGTCCCCCTTCTTAAAAAGAGGGACCACCACCCCGGTATGAAAACGCTAAATTATCTAAACTGACAGCGTGTGTTGATGATATTAAACACTGGATGACGTGTAATTTTCTGCTATTAAATTCAGATAAAACGGAGGTGTTACTTATTGGTCCAAAAAATTGCCCACAAAACCTCTCACAATACAACTTTAACTTGGAAGGATGTCCTGTCGCTTTATCCACTACAGTAAGAGACCTGGGTGTTATATTAGACCGCAACTTATCTTTCGAAAGTCATATTTCATATGTTACAAAAACGGCATTTTTCCACCTTAGAAACATTGCCAAGCTACGTAACATGCTATCTATTTCTGATGCAGAAAAGTTAGTTCATGCATTCATGACCTCGAGACTAGATTACTGTAATGCTTTATTAGCTGGTTGTCCTGCATCATCGATAAACAAACTGCAGTTAGTCCAAAACGCAGCTGCTAGAGTGCTTACTAGGTCAAGAAAATATGATCATATAACACCAATTTTATCATCTCTACACTGGTTACCTATTAAGTTCCGTATCAATTACAAAGTATTGCTACTGACCTATAAAGCCCTAAATGGGTTAGCTCCAGTGTATTTAACTGATCTTTTATCGCCCTACAATCCATCGCGCTCTTTAAGATCACTAAACTCAAGGCTTCTGGTCATTCCTAGGATATCTAAGTCCACTAAAGGAGGGAGGGCTTTTTCACATTTAGCTCCTAAACTCTGGAATAGTCTTCCGGATATTGTTCGAGGTTCAGACACGCTGTCCCAGTTTAAAACTAGATTAAAGACGCATCTCTTTAGCCAAGCATTCACATTATAATTAAGTTTTATACTACAGTTAAATCGCACCAACAGCATTAATATTCTGAACAGCAGCTATGCTAATTATTTCCCATCTGCTTTTCTGTTGTTATCTCGGGACACTAGTCCCGAGGTAACTAGTTCGTCAGCTCCAGTTTGTATCCAGCCTCTGATGGAGACTTCAGATGCCCCGACACCTGTGATGAGACGACTCGACGCCTGTGAAGAGACGACTCAACGCCAGCGTTGTTATGGCCTAAAATAATACATGATTGATTAACTTATCCTAACATTTTTTCTTTAACATTCTCTTTTCTAACATTTTTCAATGTACATTTATGAAATGCACTTTCTGTGAAGCTGCTTTGAAACAATGTGTATTGTGAAAAGCGCTATACAAATAAATTTGAATTGAATTGAATTGAATTGTAAGTATGATTTGGTACAAAAGCAGCATCCAAGAAAGGTCTAATCCTGTAGGAGCAAAGATGGGCCGAGGATCGCCAGTTTGCCAACAAATACGTGAGAAAATTATTGAAATGTTTAAAAACAATGTTCCTCAAAGAAAGATAGGAAGAGATTTGAATATTTCACATTCAACAGTGCATAACATAATTAAAAGATTCAAGGAATCTGGAGGAATTTCAGTGCGTAAAGGACAAGGGCGCAAGCCTAAGCTGAACAACCGTGATCTCCGATCCCTCTGGCGGCACTGCATCAAGAATCGTCATTCATCTATAAGCGATATCACCACATGGGCTCAGGACTACTTAGGCAAACCTTTGTCAAGTACCACAATACGTAGTTACATCCACAAATGCCAGTTAAAACTGTACTGTGCCAAAAGGAAGCCCTATGTTAACAGTGTCCAGAAGCGCCGTCGACTTCTCTGGGCTCGGAGGCATCTGGGATGGACCTTCACACAGTGGAAACGTGTACTGTGGTCAGATGAATCAGTATTTCAGGTATTTTTTGGGAGGAATGGACGCCGTGTGCTCCGGACCAAAGAAGAAAAGGATCATCCAGACTGTTACCAGCAACAAGTCCAAAAGCCAGGCTCTGTCATGGTATGGGGTTGTGTCAGTGCCCTTGGCAAAGGTAACTTGCACTTCTATGAAGCACCATTAATGCTGAAAAGTACATAGAGATTTTGGAGCATAATATGCTGCCTTCAAGAAGACATCTTTTCCAGGGACGTCCATGCATATTTCAACAAGACAATGAAAAACCACATTCTGCACACATTACAAAGTCCTGGCTGCGGAGGAAGAGGGTACGGGTACTTGACTGGCCTGCCTGCAGTCCCGACCTGTCTCCAATAGAGAATGTGTGGCGCATTTTGAAGCGCAAAATGCGACAACGAAGACCCCGTACTGTTGCCCACCTTAAGACTTGTTTGCAGGAAGAATGGGACAAAATTACACCTGAAACACTTCATCACTTGGTGTCTTCAGTCCCTAAACGTCTTTTAAGTGTTGTGAAAAGGAATGGCAACATTACAAAGTGGTAAATGCTTTACTGTCCCAACTTTTTTTGAAATGTGTTGCAGGTCTGAATGACAGGAAAGGATGCATATTTACAAATGACATGAAGTTGACCAGACAAAACATGAAATATTTTGTTCATATTGTCTGCAATGAAATAAAAGTCAAAGTAAATGTAGAAATCACTTCTTTTTTTTTTTTTTGCGTTTTACATACTGTCCCAACTTTTTCTGATTTGGGGTTGTATATATGTACATGGGGAACAGGACTGTAAAATAAAGTGCTATCCAAAGTGTTATTACCTCTAGTGCATCTCACATTAACACTCATTTGAAGAATGTTTAAAATTTTTTTTATAATTTGGCCTTTGTAAAATGACTGAGACCTAACAGAATACTTTTATCATTTCTGTGCATAAACTAGTGATTGCTCATTTGACTACTAAATGGTCTGCTTTCCCATGTGCAATATAAATCAAATATTTGTGATTGGTAATTTACTTTTGCAATCTAAAAATGTTGTTAATCTAAGCCAATACCAATTCCCGATCCCATGAGAAAATGTATTTTACGTGATGGCATTTGCGTATGAATTTATAAGATGTGATTTATACAAAAACATATTTTTTTAGAAAAACTTAAGCATGAAGGTTCATCATTAGCAACCCATTAGTGAAACAGATATTCAGTAAAAAAAATGTATCTTGATTTTTATCCCTCAGGAATATCAAGATATCTATGACATATAGTTGGAGGTCTGAAAAATAAGAGGGTTTGGGGACATCAACCAAATAGGAAAGTTTAAAGGGTTAGTTCACCCAAAAAGGAAAATTCTGTCAGTAATTACTCACCCTCATGTTGTTCCAACCATGTAAGACCTTCGTTCATCTTCGGAACATAATTTAGTATATTTTTGATGAAATCTGAGAGCTGTCTCACTCCTCCATAGGCTTTCAGAGGGAATGAAACTTGATGGCCCAGAATAGTAAGTAAAAACGTCATTTAAGGTGACTACAGTGGCTCTGTATTAAGTCTATCATGCGACGAAAATACTTTTTGAGCGGAAAAACAACAAAAATAACGACTTTATCACACTATTATTGTTGTTCAATTTGAAACTCTGACGAGAGTTCGCGGGAGTGCCACGACGCATGCGCGAGAACTGAGATTACGGCGTTCTTCTTCTACTACTACTTGACTGCGTCCCAATTCGCCTACTTATACTACGTCCTAAAAGTATGGACTCTTTTTGTGAAGAAAAAGTACATACTTTTGAGTGTGTAGCAGAAGAGTATGCAAGCTTTGGGACATACTACTTCGTCATCTTTAACGGACTCTGTTACGTGCGTCCCGTCACCCTTTAAACTGTCAATCATCGTCACAGTTAAAATCCCCACTTTAAATTTAATTTCCTACCGTATCGGAGAGAAATGTAGTCGCTCGTTGATCTGCCTTTCGTGGGTCTTTAATGCAGAGACTCCTCTCATGTGTTTGCAAAGTTAATGGCCAAACGTATCATTACAAAAGTTCTCAATGCTGCTGCAGGTGAAATATAATGTGGATAATATTGAATAAATATCTTTTCGTCAGGTTAAATACTGATAATTGCTCACTCAAACCACTTTATCTAATCCTCTCCACTTAACCGTCAGACTCGCGTAACCGTCATGTTTGTAGTTTTTTAACACTTTTTATCTGCGTTTGTAGTTCTAATCGAATCCTCGTCCATCTCGCAATGGGTTGTGGGCAATATCAGCCGTTAGAGTGCGCATCGATCTGCACTTCAGATTCTGACCGGAAATGGTAGACCATCCGGGAATCTTTGGAATACTCTTTTCAACATACTACGATTTGGGACATACTAATTCTTTTTTCGAATACTATTTAGTACGGATAGTATGCGAATTGGGACGCAGCACACTTGACTGGCTGCTCACTCTTTCGGAGTAGGGTTAATCTCAGTTCTCGCGCATGCGTCGTGGCACTCCCGCAAACTCTCGTCAGAGGCTCAAATTGAACAACAATAATAGTGTGATAAAGTCGTTATTTTTGTTGTTTTTCCGCTCAAAAAGTATTTTCGTCGCATGATAGACTTAATACAGAGCCACTGTAGTCATTTGGACTCCTTAAATGACGTTTTTACTTACTATTCTGGGCCATCAAGTTTCAGTCCCTCTGAAAGCCTATGGAGGAGTGAGACAGCTCTCAGATTTCATCAAAAATATACTAAATTATGTTCCGAAGATGAACGAAGGTCTTACATGGTTGGAACAACATGAGGGTGAGTAATTACTGACAGAATTTTCATTTTTGGGTGAACTAACCCTTTAAGAGTTAGATTATAAAAAATGTTCTGTGGAATAATGTACACTGATGAATAGTTCACAATAAGACCTGGAACATGCATTAAGGAAATTAATATTGTTGATTTCATGTTGATTTTAATGAGCATCTCTAGAAACTTCCTGAGAATCAAAGAGCATCCAAGGATCAAGAGTCTAGTGTGCAAAAAAAAATCACTATTCAAAGAACATGGAGTTTCCATGGTTACACATCAACCCCCCACACACATGCCTCATACACCCCAAAACCCAGAGGAATACAGGACCGTAGTCTGTGATGTCAGGAATTTTTCCTCTTTTTTTTAAATTATGATATAGGTCATATGACTGCAATGCATGCTGTGAAATCACAAACCCTTACCATTTCATCAATATCGATTTGAATTTGTTCAATTTGAAATTCTTAGTTCAAACAACTGGGTTTGACTAGTTGGGAATCGACATTTGGGGGAATTCTGTCTAACATGGGGTTTTTATGTAGTTTGAAATACTGTAATTCACATTACTTAATATTTGTGACTCAAAGGGTCCCATAAATTGGACAATACAGTATGTAGATGCATGTTTACAGTGAAGCATATATTAGCAGCAGTTCAAAAGAGGGTTTTCATAGTGATGCATTAGAAAAAAACATTATATACACTGATGAGCCAAAAGATCACAGGTGAAGCGAATATTCCCTAACAAGGTCACATATTAAGGTCTGGGTAGATTAGACCGTAAGCAAACAATCAGTTCTCGTAATCAACAAAGATCTGAGCGACTTTGACAAGGGCCAAATTGTTAAGGCAAGGGCGATTGTTATGGGTCAGTGTATCTCTGAAACGGCAAGGCTTGTGTGTCGATCCCGGTCAGCAGTGGTGAGAATTTACCCAACAGTGTCCGACGAGGAACAAACCGGCAACAGGGTGTTGGGCGCCCAAGGCTCATTGATGCACGAGGGCAATAAAGGCTATCCTGTCTGGTCCGAGCCAACAGCTGTGGCACAAGTCACACAAAATTTGAATGATGGTTTTGGGAGGAATGTGTCAACACACTCTACTGCGTATGGGGTTGCGTAGCTGCAGACCAATCAGAGTGCCCATCGGGGCTTTTGCACCGGATAGTTTTGGGAACTAGCCACCAGGGTGATTCCCCGATAACTAAAAGCTCCCCTAGGGACATTTCCTGGTTGCATTCGCACTGCCAGTAAGAAGTCTGAAGTGATGTTAGCCGCGCTTGTTGTGACTTTTATTTTGACGCCATGGCTGACATTTATTTTGACGGCACCGAGAACACCACATTCACATCTCACATTCAGGTCGTCTTTAGCTTACGATCTGTTTAACAGTCCTGGGTAATACGTTATTAGGTAGAACTGTTATACAAGAGAAGTAGACAGTACAGGTGCTGGTCATATAATTAGAATATCATCAAAAAGTAGATTTATTTCACTAATTCCATTCAAAAAGTGAAACTTGTATATTATATTCATTCATTACACACTAGGGCTGCAACGGCGCGTAGACGTCATTGATGACGTGGACTACGAAAATACGTCGACATGCGTGAAATGTGTTGACGCGTCGGCGTCACATTATTTACATTCTAGAATAGAACAGAAGATCTAGAATAATGGCGGCTTCTGCTCCCGGGCATAGTGAAAATGATCATTTATCATATAAAGCCAGACCGCGACTTTCAAAAGTGTGGGAGTACTTTAAACAGAAGACGAATAAAAATGTGCTTTGTTCGCTCTGTAACGCCGATTTCACACTGCACGCGGTGGCAGAGCAGAAGCTGTGCGCGCCCGTTGGGCTTTCACACTGCCAGTGTTCGTCTCGCGCAGCTGAACCGTGGCGTGTGTATTGCAAATACAGACGAATATTGTCCATTCGGTCACATTTTCCAGTGTTCTTCTCCGACCCCAGTACGTCTCGTGCTTTTATTTATGCGACTGGGTTCCCCTCTGTCCCAAACACAAATGCATAATAACATGCTGTATATAGGTAGTTTACGTGATTAAAGTAACATTAAAGTTAAGATGTGCCTCTAGTTTTAATAATTTAAATGTGTCTTTGAAGTTTGGGCAAAAACTTCTGGCAGCTTTAGTCTTTGTTTATGCACATGTAGGCTTGGCTATATCTTCAAAATAGACGGCTAGTACATTAACACTATGCTGAAAGCTCCTGTATGTGAACCTTTTGCAGATAAAAGTGCATTTTCGTTTACTATTGACACAAATCAATAAGTAAATCATACTCAACTATTATAGTAAACAACTTTTCCTAATTAGGCCTACTCTGTATCAGTGGCGGCTGGTCAATAAAGGGGGCGCTGGGGCGCCGCCCCCATCAACATTCCAGAAACATACATGTATACAAAAATTATATAAAAATAAAATAGTTTACTCATACGACGTGCCGGCTGTTAGTAAGAGCCTCAGCATTTAATAAAAACTGGCTTTGATGGGTTAACTATTATATGTTCTTCAATATGTTTCATGCGGTTACATGCGCGAGGGACGCTGGACAAATGGACGTCTATCTGAGTCCAAAAACATATGGGCAGCATGTGACCTGAAGCTGGTCTCTAATTGGTTTTTAAAGATCCTCCTCCGGACGCAGGTCGCTGCATCCCTGGCGAATCAGAATTGGATGCGTGTTATTTTATCCAATCTGATTGGTTCTTGTCACCTCTCATTCAACTTTCCGCTCTTGGCCACTAAAGCGAAAGTGCGCGGGCGACACCGTCACTCCGACTCCGCCAAAACCTTGTTATGATGATCACTTTCGTAGAGATGGCAGCAGTTAAACCAAATTCTTTCACAAGGCGTTCGTTGGAAGAAAAAGGATCACGAACCTTACCAACGCGATTTACTAATCCAGCAGCAGCAGGCCAGTGACAGAGGATGAAGCTGAACTCAGAGCTTCACACGCTTGTAATGAGAAATGTAGGTGGCTGGCTGGATGTGTTGTTAGCAATGCCCTTTATTGCTTTCCCTGTCTTTTATTTCAAAGTGTGGGAACTGAAGTTTTGTGGACAACAACGGGGCTAAGAGACCTCAAATATCTGACTGAATAATGCAAACGTCATGACACTACTGAGATGACTGACTTTAATCAGAGACCAGGAAGTTTTTGAGCACTTCATGCTTCCTGCTGCTCACCAACTTTATGGAGATGCAGATTTCATTTTCCAACAGGACTTGGCACCTGGACACAGTGCCAAAGCAACCAGTACCTGGTTTAAGGACCATGGTATCCCTGTTCTTAATTGGCCAGCAAACTCGCCTGACCTTTACCCCATAGAAAATCTATGGGGTATTGTGAAGAGGAAAATGCAATATGCCAGACCCAACAATGCAGAAGAGCTGAAGGCCACTATCAGAGCAACCTGGGCTCTCATAACACCTGAGCAGTGCCACAGACTGATCGACTCCATGCCACGCCGCATTGCTGCAGTAATTCAGGCAAAAGGAGCCCCAACTAAGTATTGATTGCTGTACATGTTCATACTTTTCAGTTGGCCAAGATTTCTAAAAATCCTTTCTTTGTATTGGTCTTAAGTAATACTCTAATTTTCTGAGATACTGAATTTGGGATTTTCCTTAGTTGTCAGTTATAATTATCAAAATTAAAAGAAATAAAGATTTGAAATATATCAGTCTGTGTGTAATGAATGAATATAATATACAAGTTTCACTTTTTGAATGGAATTAGTGAAATAAATCAACTTTTTGATGATATTCTAATTATATGACCAGCACCTGTATATGAAAAATATTAGCGTTTGCCCTGTGGTTGATATCCAGTGTCTCTAGCTGAGCAGAAATACATTATCATGTTTCGCTTTGTCCCCTCAAAGTTGCGTTGGATTTTCTCTATAGCGTAAAGGTTGAGAGGTCCATCTGTCACTGTTTTCCATGTTCGTAGAGTTCGTTTCTGGAGTAAATTTAAAGGCTATGTGTGTTCGGCCCATCAGCATACATTTACGTCACTGGTAGTTCCTGTTGTGCCTGGTTAGATCTTACTCTGAAGTAGGCGCTAAATTAGTTCCCCAAAAGTAGTTCCTAGAACTAAAATCGTTCCTAGTTCCTGTGGTGCAAACACGCCAAAATCTGGGTACTTCCGCCAATAGTTCTAGAAACTATGAAAAAATTCCCTTATGATGATTCTTGTCCACCATCGAAAGTGGCTACAATGGGCACGCGAGCATTTGAACTGGACCTTGGAGCAGCGGAAGAAAGTCCTGTTTTCTTTTACATCATGTGGATGGCCGTGTACATGTGCGTCGCTTACCTGGGGAAGTGATGGCACTGTGCACTGTGAGATGACGATGCTCTGGACAATGTTCTGCTGGGAAACCCCGGATCTGGCCATTCATGGTGACGTAAATTTGACATGTGCCACCTACCTAAACATTGTTGCAGCCCAGGTACACCCCTTCATGACGATGGGTTTCCTGGAGGAAGTGGCTCTTTTAGCAGGATAATGTGCCCAGCCTCACTGCACACATTGTTCAGGGGTTGCCCTGGCCTCCAAATTCCCCTGAGCATATGTGGGATGTGCTGAGCAAACAAGTTCAATCCATGGAGGCTCCACCTCGCAACCTGCAGGACTTAAAGGATCTGCTGCTAATGACTTGGTGCCAGATACCACAGCACACCTTCAGGGGTCTAGTGGAGTCCATGCCTCGGCGGGTCAGGTTCTATAGATGTTAAAGTTCTTCATGAACCATAGATGCCAATAAGGAACCTTTGTTTTTATGAGGTACGCTAGTGTACCACTCTCAACACAGCCAGGGTGGGATGTGTCTTGTTCAGTCTTGTCAGTTTTCACCTGCAGCATTTATGCCTTTGTCCACTATTGATCTCAATCACATGCCTACACGTGTGTGTTTGTGTGTCTGACAGACATTTGCTTGCTCATGGTTGATGCATTACGTGACTGTCAGCAGTTGTTTGGGTAAAATCTGAGCTTCATTAGACTCCTGCCCACCTCTGTCTGCTCCTGCAGGGGGTCTTTCATAATTCCTGAAGTCCTGTACATGCGTGTCATTACTCACAGATGTCACACTCACACAGGTGCAGGCTTTTCTCATTACTGCAGCTGTCAGAGATGCTTAAACTCCAGATGAGTGATGACCTGCAGTCTACAAGCGCACGTGTGTCTCTAAAACAATCACACACACACATCTGCATGTTTGCATGAGCAACATACAAGCATTTGAATGCATTGCAAATGTTCTTTAAATGCTGCTGTACATGCATCACAATTGTATTTCCCATTTGTTGTGAATGAATAATGAGTGAAAACATTTATAACGGCAGCTGTGTAAACATATTATCATTTGCAGACTCGTCCCTCTCTTTTTCATGCACACACGCGCGTTTTGTTTTAATTAAATGTCAAACTATGTCAATTTTAATTTTAAAGGCTATAATTCACTGTCCTGCTTCTAAAGCTGCTCTTTTTCTTTCTTCAAATGGTGTATTTACAGATCATCTTTATCCCTACCGTCCTTATTAAAGTTCTAATAACCTTCTCCGGATTTGGACATTTGATCTCCTCGCACTCTTGCTATCCATTAATCAAAGATGACTTGGGTCTAGACAGCATTGGGACACATTTATCAGGCATTTATTATTTATAATTGGACTACACAAACCTTGGGTTACAATTGCAAATTTTAATTATAGATACCAATCATTGAATTAAACATGCACACGAGGTCATGTGATGACAATGCAACAAGTGTTTGAAACGTTTAAAAGTGTGGTCACGTGCATTGTTCAGCGGATTTTCTCGGGCCCAATCCAGGCATTTTAATAGGAATCCACATGAGATTTTTGGCTTTTTTTTAATAGCCTTACGGTTATCTAGCCTTAGCTAGTTTGCTCCAAAACAATGATAAAAATCACATATAAGCATTCAAAGCTTAGTCTCTCACTTCCGCCATTATGGATCAAAGATTTTGATGACATTCACTCTGCACTTCAGAGTGCGATACGCTCTAGAATCTGAATTATAAATAGACGCTGAAGCTGCGGCTGAAATCAGTCACTTGTTCACACATTTACTATTTTCTATATGGTGAATGTGTACTATTTCGGTGATATGGAACGATTCAGACGATTTTAAATATGCTTTTCATTGGTGCGAATGAAGTCTGGTTTCACATTAGTATCACGTAAACCGCCACAGCTCCAGTCCAGAGACATGAGAGCACACAGCGGATGATTTGATTGAATCGAAAACATATTGAACCCATTTGAATTCTGCACAGAATGCTGTATTGTAAAGTGAGGAGGAGATAAGGAGCAGAAATGGTTACACTCTAAAAAACAACCCGGTTAAAAACAACCCAATTTGGCCCGGGATCTGGGTAACACAAAAACTACCCACACACTGGGTTGTTACGTCTGACTTAGGAACTGGGTAACACAAAAACTACCCAAACACTGGGTTGTTACGTCTGACCCAGGATCTGGGTAACACAAAAACTACCCAAACACTGGGTTGTTACGTCTGACCCAGGATCTGAGTAACACAAAAACTACCCAAACACTGGGTTGTCACGTCTGACCCAGGATCTGAGTAACACAAAAACTACCCAAACACTGGGTTGATACGTCTGACTCAGGATCTGAGTAACACAAAAACTACCCAAACACTGGGTTGTTACGTCTGACCCAGGATCTGAGTAACACAAAAACTACCCAAACACTGGGTTGTTACGTCTGACCCAGGATCTGGATAACACAAAAACTATCCAAACACTGGCTTGTTACATCTGACCCAGGATCTGGGTAACACAAAAACTACCCAAACACTGGGTTGTTACGTCTGACCCAGGATCTGAGTAACACAAAAACTATCTAAACATTGGGTTGTTACGTCTGACCCAGGATCTGGATAACACAAAAACTATCCAAACACTGGCTTGTTACATCTGACCCAGGATCTGGGTAACACAAAAACTACCCAAACACTGGGTTGTTACGTCTGACCCAGGATCTGGATAACACAAAAACTACCCAAACACTGGGTTGTTACATCTGACCCAGGATCTGGGTAACACAAAAACTATCCAAACACTGGGTTGTTACGTCTGACCCAGGATCTGGATAACACAAAAACTACCCAAACACTGGGTTGTTACATCTGACCCAGGATCTGGGTAACACAAAAACTATTCAAACACTGGGTTGTTACATCTGACCCAGGATCTGGGTAACACAAAAACTACCCAAACACTGGGTTGTTACATCTGACCCAGGATCTGGGTAACACAAAAACTATCCAAACACTGGGTTGTTACGTCTGACCCAGGATCTGGGTAACACAAAAACTATCCAAACACTGGGTTGTTACGTCTGACCCAGGATCTGGGTAACACAAAAACTATTCAAACACTGGGTTGTTACGTCTGACCCAGGATCTGGGTAACACAAAAACTATTCAAACACTGGGTTGTTACGTCTGACCCAGGATCTGGATAACACAAAAACTACCCAAACACTGGGTTGTTACGTCTGACTCAGGATCTGGGTAACACAAAAACTACCCAAACACTGGGTTGTTACGTCTGACCCAGGATCTGAGTAACACAAAAACTACCCAAACACTGGGTTGTTACATCTGACTCAGGATCTGGATAACACAAAAACTACCCAAACACTGGGTTGTTACGTCTGACTCAGGAACTGGGTAACACAAAAACTACCCAAACACTGGGTTGATACGTCTGACTCAGGATCTGGATAACACAAAAACTACCCAAACACTGGGTTGTTACGTCTGACCCAGGATCTGGATAACACAAAAACTACTCAAACACTGGGTTGTTACATCTGACCCAGGATCTGGATAACACAAAAACTACCCAAACACTGGGTTGTTACGTCTGACTCAGGATCTGGATAACACAAAAACTACCCAAACACTGGCTTGTTACGTCTGACCCAGGATCTGGGTAACACAAAAACTACCCAAACACTGGGTTGTTACGTCTGACCCAGGATCTGGGTAACACAAAAACTATTCAAACACTGGGTTGTTACGTCTGACCCAGGATCTGGGTAACACAAAAACTATTCAAACACTGGGTTGTTACGTCTGACCCAGGATCTGGATAACACAAAAACTACCCAAACACTGGGTTGTTACGTCTGACTCAGGATCTGGGTAACACAAAAACTACCCAAACACTGGGTTGTTACGTCTGACCCAGGATCTGAGTAACACAAAAACTACCCAAACACTGGGTTGTTACATCTGACTCAGGATCTGGATAACACAAAAACTACCCAAACACTGGGTTGTTACGTCTGACCCAGGATCTGGATAACACAAAAACTACCCAAACACTGGGTTGTTACGTCTGACTCAGGAACTGGGTAACACAAAAACTACCCAAACACTGGGTTGATACGTCTGACTCAGGATCTGGATAACACAAAAACTACCCAAACACTGGGTTGTTACGTCTGACCCAGGATCTGGATAACACAAAAACTACTCAAACACTGGGTTGTTACATCTGACCCAGGATCTGGATAACACAAAAACTACCCAAACACTGGGTTGTTACGTCTGACTCAGGATCTGGATAACACAAAAACTACCCAAACACTGGCTTGTTACGTCTGACCCAGGATCTGGGTAACACAAAAACTACCCAAACACTGGGTTGATACGTCTGACCCAGGATCTGGGTAACACAAAAACTACCCAAACACTGGCTTGTTACGTCTGACTCAGGATCTGAGTAACACAAAAACTACCCAAACACTGGGTTGTTACGTCTGACTCAGGAACTGGGTAACACAAAAACTACCCAAACACTGGGTTGATACGTCTGACTCAGGATCTGGATAACACAAAAACTACCCAAACACTGGGTTGTTACGTCTGACCCAGGATCTGGATAACACAAAAACTACTCAAACACTGGGTTGTTACATCTGACCCAGGATCTGGATAACACAAAAACTACCCAAACACTGGGTTGTTACGTCTGACTCAGGATCTGGATAACACAAAAACTACCCAAACACTGGCTTGTTACGTCTGACCCAGGATCTGGGTAACACAAAAACTACCCAAACACTGGGTTGATACGTCTGACCCAGGATCTGGGTAACACAAAAACTACCCAAACACTGGCTTGTTACGTCTGACTCAGGATCTGAGTAACACAAAAACTACCCAAACACTGGGTTGTTACGTCTGACCCAGGATCTGAGTAACACAAAAACTACCCAAACACTGGGTTGATACGTCTGACCCAGGATCTGAGTAACACAAAAACTACCCAAACACTGGGTTGTTACGTCTGACTCAGGAACTGGGTAACACAAAAACTACCCAAACACTGGCTTGTTACGTCTGACCCAGGATCTGGGTAACACAAAAACTATCCAAACACTGGGTTGTTACGTCTGACTCAGGAACTGGGTAACACAAAAACTACCCAAACACTGGGTTGTTACGTCTGACCCAGGATCTGAGTAACACAAAAACTACCCAAACACTGGGTTGTTACATCTGGACCTTTAAGTATAGCTGTGTTGGACATATTGCATTGTGGGATACAGTATTGTTACAGTGTGCTCAGATGTATAATTTTGCTTGCTCAATGGGATAGTCTGTGCACATTATACACACTGCAAAAATAGTAATATTCTGCCGTATGAAGGCTATAGTGTGCACAGACATGTATTGCCTAAAAAGTAGCCAGTATATTCTTATTTCACTGCAGATGCTTCAAGTTTTTTGACCTCTGAAAACTTTCAGTTAATTACAGAAAAGGAAAAAATGGCCAATAAAAAAAGGGCAAAACCTTTAAAGGAGAAGAGGAAAGAAGGCTGTACCTCTGCGACAGGAGCCCTTATTCTCCTGTGGACTGTGACAGCCTGTCAGAGCCGAGCAGGTCTGGGACCATGTCAACCGTACCCAGAAATCAATTCACCTCCTCATTTAAAACATCCCAGCGAGAGAGAGAGAGAGCGAGTTAATGAGGGAAGGGTTGTAATATGAGCGATGGACTAAAACATCTCACAGTAATTGAGACCGAAAATGAATCTACTCTTTTCAATTCGGAAAAATTCAAACTGGTATCGCACAAGATACAAGCTGAGAAATGGAAAATGAGGCAAACACGGAGACCTGAGCTGAATGCCAATTCATATAGGCTACTACACTCTCGTAAGCAAGATTAGGATTTATGCATCCCAAACTATATTGTGCTGAAAATATGCAAAAAGCTGAATGAATTTTGCGGTAATAAATATAGCTAGACCCTAGTGCGAAAGTAGGGCTCGACATTAAGCTTGTTCACGTGCTTAAATCTGTCATTCACTTGTCCGAGTACAAAATGAGCTTGTCCTGACATTTTTTTATTTTTTTTGTGTTGTAAATAAAATTTATTCTGAAGCAATATTCTCACCAGTGTTCAATCAGCTTTGAGATATTTAAATTGCATATTTGTGATATTTTTACCTTTTATAAAGGGCATTTTTACCCTAATCTTATTAAATATAGGCCTTGCTTCAGCTTTCCTTTTATATTCTTGAATTTGATCAATAAATAAAATTAGAAGAAGACAGACTGTTACCAATCAAATTAAATAATTCACACTGAAAAATTACAACTTCATTAAATAATGTTATGAGATTGTTTTAAATATTTTTTGAATATACAAATAAGAAAAGTTGGAAAGAATGTTAAAAGGTCCCATGGCATGGCATTTTTCTATTATTTAATAATGTTTCCTGAGGTGTACTTATATTGTTAGTATGATTTTTACATCATAAAATGTCATAATTTAGAAATAAAAGGCATTTTTTCTATATAAATCCACTTAGCGTTAATGTCGAGCCCTGTAAACAGTATGTGAAGTGGTCTGAGGTATCAAAATAAATTGTGTATTTTTTTTTTCCAACTTAAAAAAGTAAATGTTCCAACATTTCTCAGGCTACAATCAACAACCTGATCAACCCTATGCGAAGGAGATTGTTGCACTGCGAGAGGCAAATGGTGGTCACACCAGACCCCTAACCCCCGTCCCCCAATACAGTAGAACTGCACATTTTCGAGTGGCCTTTTATTGTGGCCAGCCTAAGGCACACCTGTGCAATAATCATGCCGTCTAATCAGCATCTTGATATGCCACACCTGTGAGGTGATTGGATTATAGGAGAAGTGCTCACTAACACAGATTTGTGAACAATATTTGAGAGAAATAGGCCTTTTGTGTACATAGAAAAAGTCTTAGTTCTTTGAGTTCAGCTGAAAGATACAGTGTTGCGTTTATAATTTTGTTTAGTGCATGTAAAGTTTTCAGAGAAGGATGGAGAGAAGAAAATAAATAAAATAGATCATCCGAAACCATAATCATTAATTAAACGCAATAAAACCGTATAAATCTATACTGATGTTTGCCCTGTGGCTGAATGCCCTGTTTCAAGAGGCGTGTCTGCTGTGAGACTTCAGTAAAAACGCCCACTGTTGTGATTGGCTGACATCTTTGCATTTTAAATGAGTATCAGATCTTGTAGCAGAAGGGGGCGTGGTTTAACAAGGTCTACCAGGCACGAGCTGCTGCCAGAGAGACGGATGGACCTGAGTTCACTTCTCATCAGTTCTGTCAGTCTCAGTTCAGTGAACTGTTGAGCATATACTTCAGGTTATTAGTTTATTTCTAGTCGGAGGGGCTGTCACTCATGTCAGAAAGTTAGTAACTTTAGTAAATTATGGATCAGCGCTGACTCGAGACGCAAACCGTTTAGAACGATTCAGTCCGATTTGGTGAACTGATTCGGTTCACTAAAAAGAACCAGTTCAAAAGAATGATTCGTTTCGCGAACCTGACATCACGGAGACGGAGCAATTGCTAACAAAGTTATTTATAGTAACTACTGAGTTATGAGAGCGCTGTCAGTCAGCGCAAGTTTTATTGTGTTTGTATCTGAGAGTTCTGAATAAGTCCCAGTCACACAGAGTCCGTCTTCATCATTATTACCAACTTTGTAACACATGCAATGTACCATTACAGCTGTCGATATGAACAAGTTACGAGTAAGTGTTGATTATAGCATTATTTTTAGATATTTTCCTATCATATGAAAACCGTCAGTGACGCGCATTGAGTACACAGCGCAAACAAAGACACAACAGCAGTAATCGAATGTAATCCAGTTTATTGTGGGGATAGCTGGCTAGCCCTGATACCCTCACGCTTACCCCTCTTCTGCTTAATCTCACGCCGCATTTGGCGCCTCCGCTGTGGGCCAGATGCAGTACTGGGGGTCGGGGATGTTGAAGGCCGTCCGGCCAGTGCAGCCCGAGCTTCGGCGTGAGTGAGGTTTATCTCTAAAAAGATGTTACTCTGCTGATGTTGAGCAGAAACTCATGACTGTATGCACATTGTAGAAACAGATAGACACGACGAGGACGTACAAAAACACTGACTCACAAGATAGAAAACACCGTTCTGTCGGGAGAGAGAAAAGCCGCAGTGTGTGCACGAATAATAAATAATTAGCTACACATCAGAAATCACTGATCACAGATCAGAAGGAACTGAAAAAAGACTTCTGTTTTCATTTGTACATCCAAACACTGAGAAACTGCCAGCATTCACTCGTTCACAAGCCATGATCTCGCGAGCGTTTGCATGGGCGTGCCAGATTCTCTGGGCGGAGGAAAGGGAGGAAACCGTTCCTGTTATGACTTCATACCAGGAGACTTCAGGATCAGCTCGTCTGGCCTGTCATTTTCTCAAAGGCAGAGAAAGACAGCCAGAACTCGGGTTTACACCGATCAAAATTTCTAGCCACTTGGGGACAATATTCAGGCTAGGGGTTGAAAAACCTCATAAAATGAAAATTTCATGCCATGGGACCTTTAAACATGAAACTAAAACGCCAGTAGGTGGCAGCAGATGACCCTCTTAATGAGTGAGACATTGAGTCGGTTCGTTCAAACGGATGATTCATTCAAGAATGAGGCAGTCGTTTACGAACAGGTCATTGAATCTTTGATTCAACCGATTCATTCAAACGCTGATTCATTCACTAACACGCTGTTGCTGTGAGACGCCTTATGGTTCTGCTGTGATATTTGTTTGGAACTATTTTTGCTGCTGAAATAGAACAAAAACAGTCAATATTGCATCTAAAGTGACGTAATGTTAATAATTGTTTATGGAACTGTCATATGAAATCAGTGTCATTTTCAGTAGTGATGGTATTCAGGAAAACAGCACTCTTGCTCATGTGATGTTACAACTGTATCATATGTTATAAATATAAATAAACTCCACATGTCTAAATTTTTACGGCAGTGTGTTAACTGAGTTTCTCTGTGTGAGCGGTGCACATTCTCGATTTCTCCTCGAGAGGCGGTGCGAGCGTCAACAGCGCAACGTTATAGTTACCGTCAGTTCATTACACATTAAAAATTATCCACTATGGATCGTCACTTACACTAATGAATGCAGAATCACTCTTGCATTTTGGTGATTCCCTAGTTGTTTTTTGTTAATGACGTTTTATCAGGATACTTGTCCGGTCGGGGAAGTAAAATTATCTTTCACTTGCACCTTCAAAAAATCCACTTAGCGTTAATGTCGAGCCCTGTAAACAGTATGTGAAGTGGTCTGAGGTATCAAAATAAATTGTGTATTTTTTTTTTCCAACTTAAAAAAGTAAATGTTCCAACATTTCTCAGGCTACAATCAACAACCTGATCAACCCTATGCGAAGGAGATGTGTTGCACTGCGAGAGGCAAATGGTGGTCACACCAGACCCCTAACCCCCGTCCCCCAATACAGTAGAACTGCACATTTTCGAGTGGCCTTTTATTGTGGCCAGCCTAAGGCACACCTGTGCAATAATCATGCCGTCTAATCAGCATCTTGATATGCCACACCTGTGAGGTGATTGGATTATAGGAGAAGTGCTCACTAACACAGATTTGTGAACAATATTTGAGAGAAATAGGCCTTTTGTGTACATAGAAAAAGTCTTAGTTCTTTGAGTTCAGCTGAAAGATACAGTGTTGCGTTTATAATTTTGTTTAGTGCATGTAAAGTTTTCAGAGAAGGATGGAGAGAAGAAAATAAATAAAATAGATCATCCGAAACCATAATCATTAATTAAACGCAATAAAACCCTCACAAGCTCCAGAAGTACAGCATGTGTATCATATCAAGCCACCACACCAGAGAGAGAAAGTAAATTACCCGTTGACCTATTGGTCATGCTCTAGTTTGCATATCTAATGAATTCTCCTCCCTGTGTGTGTCAGGTCAGAGCTAAATTGGCCTGGAATATCTCGGAACCAATTTATTTCATTAGGAGCCACGAGACCGGGATCACACGGCCTGAGTGAACACACACACTGATATTTTCTGTAAGTCAGTGGATGCAGTACAATTCAATGGCAAATTATGCCACGGAAATCAAGTAACAGTGTTTCACTCTCAACATACAAAAAAAAAACAAATAAAATTCTATTATTACTGTCTGCTAACATCCTGCCTCAAACACAACACATACGTTTGGTCGTGACAATACTTTTCTGGAAAAAACAAAACAAAACAAAATCTATATATAAACCTAAATTTAAGATTATTTTTGTATTTTAATTGCATATAAAATGTCCACCCATATGGATTACACAGTTTAGACACAAACTAATAAACGTAATGTGATGCATATTTGTCAGTCACACATAAATGAAACAGGTAAGAGTTAATTATTAACTATTTGATTCGAATTAAATAATCATATTTTTCAAAATGCATTATTAAAATTGCTTATAACCAGCATAAATCTTTTCATTGTGAGAAAACTTACCCGTTTCCTACCTGCTTAATTTATAACCAACAAATATGCATCACAAGTTTATTAGTTCATGTTAAAAATGTGTAATCCAAATAGATGCAAATATTATATGCAATTTAAATATATAAATCTTAAATTTAGGCCTAAATATTTTTTGAGAGGTGACTACATATTCAAATAGGATATAAGAAAGTATTTTAATATAAAAAAAAGACTTAATCTTTAACATGCCTTCACTCATTCCACTATATGCAGTCGTTACTATAAAGGCATCTTCTGTTTATAACTGAGTAATACATCTGAATTATTGTCTGCAGGCACAGATAGTCTATATACACATTTAAAAAAAGAAAAGAAAACCTGCTACGTTCACTGATGGTGTCTGTCGTGAGCTGATTTTGCTCTCAGCTGTGTGCTATTCAGTCATTTTTGTTTGAACGCAATAATAATTTGTTTGAAACATAAAATAATAATAAAAATCCACGCCAAAACAATACAACCAAGCCAAATAACTAACCTCACATCTCAAATTGGGCCTCAATTCGCAAACGGCGAACGGAATTGCGCATAAGAACGGAATTTACTGTATAATGTAGAATTTCACTGAATTTTTCAAATGTTTGATGAATAAATAAAAAGCAGGTCAGCACACTCAAAACAAATCACAATAGTCTAAATCAGGGGTTTTCAAACTGGGGTCCGGGGTCCTCCAGAAGGTTCTAAGGGGTCCCAAGAAAATTTCTGAGAATAAAAAGACAAAGCAAAAATTGATAAAGTCTACTCTAACTGTTTAATTTCTAAAAGTTTCTCTCCTTACTTTTCTTTTTCTTTCATAAAAATAGATGGATTTTAGGAAGGGGGTCCCTCATAAAGGTTCATCATATTTGGGGGTCCTTGGCATCATAAAGTTTGAAAACCCCAATCACAGATTAATGTCTGAGAATATTTAAATATGAATCCTGCATGTGCTGCGTGTCTCAATGGTTTGATTTCCCACACACACACACACACACACACACACACACACACACACAGAAGTGCGCGTGACGCTTGCAGTGTTTTCAGCCTCTGCCGCATCACTGTGAGGACATGAATGCTTGAACTGTAATGAATTCAATTAATTTGACATGCTTTTTGATTATTACAATTTAATTAAACCATTAAAATTGAACTTAAAACAGAAAACTAAATTTGAGTGGAAAAAAACACATTTCATAGGGCCCCAAACATGTACTTTTCCTTAAACTTAATAAATTGTTGTTAGTTTCATGATTTCAGTTCATTATGCTGCGTTCACACCTAACGCGAATAGAGCGTCAAAATCGCGTCTATCGCGTCTAGTTTCACGCGCGAATGCATTCAAAATGTTCGCGCGTGAAACTAGACGCGATTTTGACGCTCTATTCGCGTCTGCGGCGAATTGGACCCGCGTAGAAATCGAGCGCTGGAAGCGAAATGGACGCGCGTTCAAGGCACTCCAGGAGAAATATGTCATAAAACACCACTCTGCCTCTTTTCATTAAAAATATATATTAAGCATTAATAGCCTCACAAATGTGGTCCAGGCAACTCCTACATTATCTTCACTGCATGTATATTTAAATATCCTTAAAATATAAAGTTATGAAACTTCTCTTTGCCCTCAGTCAAAACGATTTGGCAGACAACAAATTATAGATTCATGAGAGCAAAGATCGGCCGTTAGATCTACATAAGACAAACCACTACAGGACATCAGAGCCAGCGGCAGACGCCAGAAGGACTGGCCGAGGAAAGGCTGCTCTCGCTGGGGTTAATGAGTGCTGAGCACCCGCTGATCGCCTGGATCTCACAACTCCAAAAACACAAGATTATTTTTTTTTAAATAGACGCTCTCTTTACAAATAAACCACAGATTTGAGCTTTAAACAACTAAAATTCTCAACTGAAAAAGTCCTAAAACGACATTTTGTGACACAATAGTAGAATTTTTTAATTATGCAGGGTTTCTCATCACGTCACTTTACCACGTGACAGCAGCAAGCAGGCTCCTGATTGGTTAACGCGGTGCGAATTGACGCCAAAGTTAAAATTTTTCAACTCGGGCGTCAGACGCGAATTCGCTTCAAACGCGTGAATGCACAAAAGCACCATTCGTGTGTAACACGCGTATAGAGCAAGACGCTCAACTCGCATCATTCGCGCGAAACACGGCTTCCGTGCCGCGGGACCTCCAGACGCGCATCAACACGCCTTCCCATTGACTTAACATTGAAATCATTCGCGTCAGACGCTCTATATGCGTTTGGTGTGAATGCAGCATTAGACATGCTTTTTGATTCCTAAAATGTAATTTAACCATTCAAAAAATTTAAGTCGCCATGAAATCAAAAATGTACCATTCTTATTTTTTAGGTAATATTGTAATGTTTATTATAAATGATTTATCTGTGCACTTCATAATTTTTTTATTTAAATTCACGTGTCCTCATAATATTTAATCAAAAACGTCAACCTTCCCTCCCCCTCGAAACGACTTTGCTTCTCTTCCTGTCATGTGCTATGGTGCGAGGGCGGGGCTATCGCGGTCTGTCTCGTTTCCTCCATTTTGTTCGCAACGCCCAACTGCCAACGATCCAATCAATTCCCTAAGGATGAAATCAAGCCCTGCCCTAAATTCTTTCTAATTTCAGAAGCCGTTTCACTCGTATATACATCACAATAGGGGGGGAAAACTCAATCGCAAATTCCGTTTCATGCAGACTTTAAACCAGAAAAGAAAAAGAAAAAAATACAGAAAAATTAATGGGAAAAAAATACTTTGGGAAAAAAATAAAATGGATTTAATAGGGCCCAACATTTCATTGAACATGAACACATTCAAATCCCAGAAATACTTGCACAAAGGGAACACGTACACGCTTAAGTAAAGGTTATGTTTATTAATACTTTAACTCTGAGCAGTTTTGCTGTATACTGGTTAAGTACAGGGGTATTTACATGACATATCTCATATTCTCTATTAAAATATATGTATATTTGACACGATAAATAAAAAGAACAAATGTTGCCGGGTGATGGCACTGTAGTGTTTAAAACAAAAGACAAACATTCGAAATTGGAACATTTTAAAAACACCCGAAATATTTCAACTCATGAATATTTTTAAGGCCAGCATTCATAATTCATTAGTAGCATGACTTCGGGCTGACTTGAAAAAATATATATATTGAAAATATATCTCACTCTGCTCAGTGGGCAAAAAAAATGCTTATTATGCTTTTGCTTATTCAGACGATTTCTGTTGGACAATAAAAATATGAATTAGCAGTAAAATGTTAATAAAATCAGGGAACCTCGAATGCAGAACTGGTCTTTGGGGTTTCGCATCCTGATGATTCAGCAGGAACTTCTCGTGAAGTCCCGCGGACGAATTATCACCGCTGTCTCTTTCTCTCAAAACATTTTCTGCTCTGCAGAGTGTTCGATAAGTCTGTTACCATGGAAACCGAGACATGGTGGCAGGGTCGCCTCTCCGGTGCTGACACAAATAAACGAGAGGAGACGTGGATGAGATGATAAGAGCGATATGAGGTGAGAATGGGAAAAGACATGAAGCAAACACGATGCGAATGAGGTCGAATGGAGAAGCGTTCCTTTGGGATCTGGCTGCAGATCTGTGTGGGATGAAGCGGAGCGACTTCAGGACCTGAAACACGCTGAGCAGGTTCCTCCGTGACTGGACTCCTGCTGCGGCGAGATGGTTTCTGCAACTTCTGACTGCAGCAGATCATTCTCATTAGCTATAATGTGCTTCACCAGACAGTGCGCTGCCTCATCTATATTAATATTCTCCTAGAGAGAGAGAGACACAGAGAGAGAGAGAGAGTGATAGTACCTTTCCTGTCAGTCTTCACACACACCTTGTCTCTGGCTGTGACTGCATTAATTAGCTCGTGAATATTCATGAGTCATGACACACTGTAGCAGAAGGACTGTGAGTCAGCAGAGTCAGCGTTTGAGTGATTTTGTCAGCTCTAATGAGACATCACACTTCTTTGCACACAAACACAGCCGATTCGCCACAAATAATCATCTGTAAAACAGCCTAGAAGGTCAGACGGCAAAAAAAATACTTCAAGTTCTGTCATCATTTACTCAACCTTGTGTCATTCCAGGAGCCTTTCCAAAGACTTCTTTTCATCCGCGGAGCACAAAAGGAGAAATTTAACGGCGTTTCGGCTCACTCACTCACTCAGCCGGTCAAAGGACTTTAAAAATACTTTTATTGAGCTAGGACACATTCAGTTGATCAAAAGTGACCGGAAAGACATTTAACATTTCTACTAAAGTAGTTCTTTTGAACGTTGTGTTCAGCAAAGAATCCTGAAAAATAAAATGCATCAAAGTTTCCACACAAATATGAAGCAGCACAACTGTTTTCAACATTGATAATAATCATACATGTTTCTTGAGCAGCAAATCATCACATTAGAATGATTTCTGAAGGGTCATGTGACACTGAAGACTGGAGTAATGATGCTGAAAATTCAGCTTTGATCACAGGAATAAATTAAATTTTTCAATATATTCAAATAGCAGAAGAGACTTCTTTCAAACACATAAGAAATCATACCAATCCCAAACATTTGAATGGTCGTGTGTACAGTATATTTAGATATGATGCAAGTTTGTAAGTTATGTAAATGAGTTGATCACTTAAGTCAGGGGTCTCCAAACTGTCCTGCAGAGTTTAGCTCAAGTGATTGAGCTATTCAACTTTAATTTTAAAGTTGATTAAAATTCAGTGATTCAACTTTAATTTTATGAAGCGACGAGAATACTTTTTGTGTGCGAAAACAAACAAAAATAACGACTTTATTCAACAATTTCATTTTGGCCTGTGCAAGTCAGGGGTTTCCAAACTCAGTTCCAGCCCCAAATAAACACACCTGAACCAGCTAATCAGAGTCTTACTAGGCCCAAGTTCAGATTCAGGTGTGTTTATTTGGGGCTGGAACTAAACTCTGCAGGACAGCGGTCCTCCAGGACCGAGTTTGGAGACCCCTGACTTGCACAGGCCAGAATGAAATTGTTGAATAAAGTCGTTATTTTTGTTTGTTTTCGCACACAAAAAGTATTCTCGTCGCTTCATAAAATTAAAGTTGAATAACTTGAGTCCCATGACTATTTTAACGATGTCTTTAGTGCATTTCTGGACCTTGAAAGTGTTTATTAAATTGCTATTGTCTATTGAGGGGCCTGAGTAGCCTAGAAATCTAGACGCGTAGCAGCAGCAAATGTAATTTGCAGTCAGGGTAGTCTAGCAACTCTCCGTTGGCTTGCGAGCTGGAAAAACCAAACTCTGGTCAGGCCAATCACATTGTGTATAGAGTCGGTGGGTGAGTTCAACATAATGATGGCAGAGTTGCGCCAGTTCTGCGTGCTACTCGTAAACAAAGAAGCTGGCGAGCATCGGTTTTTCGAATCGGATTTGGCTGCGACTCTGGAAGACTTGGCTTTTCTTTGAGAAAAGAACAAAGAACGGCACTGAAGTCATTCGTAAGAAAGGAAGATGTGTTCGGAGTTTTGCCGACCAAATACGGTAAAAGTTTAATCTATCATCTCGCTCCGCTTCACTTTCTTTGCTCTGGTTGGTTGTAGCGTTATCCTATTGCGTGTAAAGGGAATTTGAAAGACAACCGTTTATCCCGCCCCTCGGATTGAGCCCTGCCAATGGTGTGTTCCCAGACCCAACATCTTCTTGTGGGTCTGGCTTGTCAGGCTAGGGCCTGAGAGCTTCATCAAAAATATCTTCATTTGTGTTCCGAAGATGAACGAAGGTCTTACGGGATTGGAATGACATGAGGGTGAGGAATTAAGGACAAAGATATTCATTTTTGAGTGAACTATCCCTTTAAAGGTGCAGTATGTAATATTGACAGCTAGTGGTTGAAATGGGTACTGTAGTCAAAAAAGTTGTTTTCCGCCCCCTCCTCCTCAAGGTTGATTTTGGATCAATCCCATTTCTACCCCTTAGCCCTTCCCTTTCCCCTACCCCTTCATTTTGTGTGTTCACGTGAAGGGATAGGGGTGTCTCGATTCTCTTTTGGCTGGAGTGGTAGGGGTAAGGAGAAGGGCTAGATAGCCCCTCAAACAAAGATGTTCCTGGACCACATTTCGAACGAAGGGGTATGAGGAGTTTCCCTCCATACACCAACTACCGTGCTGCTAGAATGCGTGTAATTTTGTTGTTGCCACTCGGGATCGATCATTTGTGTGTCGCCTGGCTGCCAGTTTCTCCGTAGCTAGCTAAACGCACAATTTGAGTGATGTGAACACAAATTAATAATAGTTTAAAATATATCTGGTCATCCTTCATAATGACTGACATGACGTATAACCCATGTGCGTTATCGCAGCACAGTAGAAAACAAAACCATATCCGTACCGTCTGGATCGGCACGGAATGGAATGGTTAACAAATAAAGAGAACAGTTTGGCCGATGGAAAAGCGGCTTCACCAGTCTTGTATGTTCTGTATAATAAATCATCTTAGGAAGGCTCATATGTTTTAAACTGAAAACAAGTTTTATTAAGTCCAAATACAGCGCAAAACAATGTTGGGAGTGAGTACGGTAATTTGTTAAACATGCTCGCGCCTGATTTCTGTTAGATATTGCCAACGCACTTCATTGCTGTTCATGCTGGTTAAATGTTACAGGACACTAATAAAAGAGACGGGTGTGATGACATATAATGGTATAGTAGTGGTGTCCCATTTCTTAGGGGAATATTTTCACCCCTACGCCTTGCCACTCGGTTTCATGGGGAACGGGTAGGTGTAGGGGTAGGGGAAGGAGAAGGAATATAAAATAGAACTGGGATTGGGCCTTATACTTCTGCGTCAAACCAATCCATTGGCTGAGTGGATGTGACAGGGTGTACAGCAAACAAGTTAAAAAACAGTTTTTATAAGCTGTCGACCCCCCAAAAAAAAGAGCATTTAAGGAGACAAAAGTGGATACGAAAAAGTATGCCTACGTGTGCAGTAAACATTTTGTCACTGTTAAGTCAAATATCCAAATGTCAGTTTTATATATTATATTTCCGGTCTCTGATTACGTTCAACTCTAGTGGGTGTAGTTCTCGGTGTAATATAACATGTCTCGCTCTGTTTCAATTGCCTGCATCAACTTTTATGTCCTTAAAAGCTGTTTTTTTGGGTCAACAGCTTATAAAAACTTCTGGGTTTTTGGTTCTGGGTTTTGTTTAGCTTGTTTGCTGTTCACTAGGAGCGTTAGAATGGCAGTAATAGTTGTTCTGTTTTTGAAGTCCATAAAAAGTGCATCTGTCCATCAAATAACTGCTCCACACGGCTCCAGGGTGTTAATAAAGGCCTTCTGAAGCTAATCGATGCATGTGTAAGAAAAATATCCATATTTAAAGCTTTATAAAGTAAAGCTGCAGCCGAACCTTAAGAGGGCAGCACTTTGGCAGTTTTACACCTTATTTTATAGAATTAAAACACTTTATACTCCAATGTCAAAACATTTACTTGAATCAATGAACAGCATTAATAAAGCCCCAGTATTACAGATCATTAACTAAAAAAAGTTGGTTTAGGGTTTAGTTACCCTTTAAACCTGTCTTGTCATTTAAGAAGTTAGGGTTGCACATTCATAAGCTCCTCCATGTGTCATTCAGGTTTGAAATGATATGAGGGTGAGTAAATGATGACAGAATTGCATGTTTTGGTGAATAAACGATGTCTGAGATCCTTGACCCACTATATATTTATTCTAGTATCCTAATTTTGACCTTTTAACCTCTGTGCACATTGATCTTGAATCCCCTCTAATCAGTGTTCATATCATCATGTTCATTACACACCTTGGCTGAAGTTTCAAACCATCCCACGAAGCCGTTCTCCTGGCAGAACTGCTCCATCTTGATGCCATTGTTGGTGAGGACGTCTCTGCCCTGGTCACACTTGTTGGCGAGCAACACGGCCGCCACGTGTTTGCCGTTAGATAAACTCAACTTGGCGTCAAGATCCTCCTTCCATTTCGTCACCGCCTCGAACGTGGACGGCCGTGTGACGTCAAAAACGATGAAGGCTCCCATGGCCTCTCGATAATACACCCGCGTCATGTTCCCGAAACGCTCCTGGCCTGTGGAAGCGAAAAAACCCACATGAGAGACACTATGAAGGGAACACACACACATTATATGACTACAAAGACGACAATGAGATGTTTATTGTCGAAGCCTTGGGTGATTGTGAGAGAATTTCAGTCTCTCTACTTTTCTTCTCCCTGATCCACGTGATCGTACTTTGGGGTTCTTCTACACATTCCCAAGGGTCCGAGCTAAAGCCTGGATATCATTAATGAGGAAAAGCACATTCCAGCAGCTCATATTGATCAACTCCACTGAGCTCCAGCCTCACGCCGTTGAACTTAAAGCTCTGATCTGGGATTAGTGTCAGAAGTTACTGGAGTGAAGTCTGAGAAAGCAGAGTCTTAAAATGGAAATGTACTATGAGAAATAAATAGTTGCCATTTACAACTAAACACAAATTTCCTTACAATAAATGGAACTTGATATAATAAATACAATGATATTTAATTGCCCAATTAAATTTATGACTTAAAAAAACAACATCACGGTTTCCTGTAAAGCTGCTTTAAGTCAATGTGAAAAGCACTGTACAAATACACTAGACTGACATTATTTTCTCTTGAGAACGATTACACGGTGACAAATCATGTCCCTGTGCTGTGCATTTCATCTCCTATTTACAATGACGTTCCTGTTGTCCTTCTTTTGGAAATCTCCCTCACATGAGCGGCGGACACATGACCGCGCAGAGCGCGCGAGGAACGTTATTCAAGACAGACTTGAATAAAACAATGCGGCATCGTAATTAGATTAGGACATATTTGAATACGCTTGACCCACATATTAATATTAGACCAAAGTAGTATAACGTTATATGAGGCCTTTATGTGCAGAACTATTTATCTGTCTAGAAGTTTTTCACAACTTTCTGTGACAAGTCAAGAATAAAACTAAAAACTAATAAAATAAAAAAAACTTATAAATCACTCACATAATAAATAAGGCTGTACATATTACAATATACCATTTATAAAATATCCTCCTGGGACCCAGAATTTTTTTTTTTTTTTATTTAGTATTTTTTTCATGTCATTACATTGTTAAGAGCATTTTGAAACAAAATTATATTTTATTCATATGTTATGATATGTCCTCTGTAGTTGACACCAGGACTCAGTTGTTTAAAACATAAAAATGACATGAAATTGCATCTATAGGCAAAAACTATGGAATTTATTTTTCATTCACCAATCCATTTTTAGGTTTGAGGACTTTTTTTTAAACAAACTTTGTTTGAAGATGATTCTGAACTATGTTATGAATGATATAACGAAATGCATTGATATACCATTTTACTTTATGCAATATGTGCGTAAAATGGCCATTCTTGGATTTTCCCATTCAATACACTGCATCTAATTTGCATATTAATGTGTTCTTGGTTCAACATGTAATGAAAATATAAGTGTAATAATGGGAGGAATAATTGGCATCATTTTTATCTAATATTTCATAGGAATATTGATATGTAATTTCTTTTCCTATTCACTTGTTGTGTCTGCAAAATGCCTGATAAACATGATTTATGCCCTTCATGCCCTGTTTTGTAACGGAAAGTTGTATTTTGATTAGAAACCCCGTAACATTTTCCTGAGATGTTGATTTATATCAAGCAATTTGAAAATTAGTTCGATTTACAAAATATTATCATATTTCCATAAGAGTGCTAATGTCAGCTGTTTTTAAAGACCAAGAAGCAGTTGATGTCCTGGTGAAACCTCCAAACATTTGGTATCTCTGCAAAGCCCAGAATGTGCTCTTTACAGGACATCCAGACTTAAAACTGTGACATGTCAGAGGAATTCACTCAAATATAATGTCCACTACAGTGGACAAAAGTCTGTTCGTGGGTCCCAGGAGGATATGTTGTGATATTTAAATTCGTTCTAAACAAACATTGGGCCCACAAGAAAAGAGTAAATATTTCTGATTCAATGAAAAAAATTACCGGCGATGTCCCAGAGCTGCAGTCGGACGGTTTCCTGGTCGAGGTTCAGCACTTTGAGCGCGAAGTCCACGCCGATCGTCGCGCGGTAGTTCGGGGAGAAGTTCTGGTGCACGTAGCGCTTGATGATGCTGGTTTTCCCCACACCCAGATCCCCGATCACCAGGATTTTAAACAGGTGTTCCTTCAGGTGATGGTTCTGCATGGCTGTGTGAGATGGAGCCGAACATGGACGCGTGTGATCCGCAGTGAGACTCTGAGGGAAGAAACAGAAACGCCCCGCGGAGAGGAAAACTCAACTTGTGACTCGACTCGAGCATGAGACCAGAGCCGTGAGGAGATGGAGGGGTCGACCAGGGCCTGCTGCTGAAACTTCATTAGAAAGTCAGAAGGGTAAGTAGGCCTACAGTTGTAGAAAAAAGGATAACAGTTACTACCAGGGGTGGACAGTAGTTAAGTATTTATACTTTCTACTCGAGTAGCATTGTTCAAGGCTACTACTGTATCAGTGTTTTTCTTCTGAAAACTTTTACTTCACTACATTACAAAGCATAATGTCATATTTTTTTTACTGCACAACGTTTCATAAGTGGGTCATTCTTCAATTGGGGTGGCAAATGAGAGGCAGAAATTGTTTGTTTTCTTTTCATATGTATTGCTATGCATTTAAAATAGTTTAATATGCTATATCCATTAAAATTGAAGCTTAACATTTAGATTTTTAAATAATTTAAATTATTATTATTAATCAAACAGGTGAAACAACGACTTGCGTCTATGGTGTTACCAATATTTGAAGTTAAATTCTGGTTTGTTCTAAAATGAGCAGGGATATGCAACTAGGTAATAAATAATAAATACATAAATTACTTTAAAAAAAAAAAAGAAATTTAAATGATCAATGAAACCTAAGTCCTTAAAGTAATGTTTAATTGTTCATCTTGGCCCCTATTTTTGCCAAAGAAGAATTGTTTCTTTTTTATTATTATTGGATATACATTAGAAAAATGGTCTGTGCTACCTTTATAGTCTTTATTCTAAAAGATTAAATCCACTTTACAGTCTAAACACATAAAATTATAAGATTAAATAACTCTGAAGGAAAGAAATTTCAGCTAGGCCTACATTTTGAAGTAACACCACAGACGTAATATTGCATAAAAGGCTTGTGGAGTTACTATAGAGTCTGTGGTGTTAGCAGGAAAGACAGCAACACCACAGACAAATTAGCATAAATCCAGACTTTTCTAAAATGGAGGCTGCCATCATGATGATTTCAAGGTCGGGACATTTTGGAAATATTAATATAAGTATGTATTTCAATTTTTTTTTATTAAAATATGTAAAATCTGCAAGTTATCAACAAGACACCACAGACACTAATAAAGTGCGACACATGAAATTGTCAGAAATTTAGCCAACTTTAAGAAAATAAATAAGAAAGAATGTCTTCAAACATGCACCCCTCAGATCAAAGCCGATTCCACCGCAGGAACTTTCCCCAGGAACTAGGGACTTTGGGGTGGTACCCGTGTGTTTCGACCACAGGAACCAGGGTCTAAATGAAGTTCCGGATAAAGATTTCCCTCTCAAAAAGTCCCTGCTCGCGAGGTAGTACTTTTTCAAAGTTCAGGAACTTTCCCGGGTGGGACTTGGGTGCTGAACATGGTGATTGGTTGAGCTCACGCAGCATTTTGATTGGTCGACTCGATGCAGCATTTTACCACTATTTGTAAAAGTTGCGGTGCGTGCAGTAAGAGTTGATTGATATTCGAATCAACAATGGAGTTACGACCGATGGGCCGACGACGAGGTTCAGGCTCGGACGAAATCCAGTGGGAACTGTAAAGTCGACGCGTGCAGTCCTACGTCACCGGACTAATCTTTACGGTACTTTAGACCGCGATGGAAACGCAGACAGCAACAGGTCTGGGGGGGAAAGAGTTCCTGGGACAAATTTTTCCGGGTAATTTCAGTGGAAACGGGCTATAAGTTGGATGTTTGCTGGAGTATTTCTGTGAGAAAAATACTCCTTCCGGCCGAAAGTTGTTGTTTTTTTAAGTATGGGCCTATGTGATGTCAACAAGGGCGGCATTTCCTTATACGGGCACTTCTCCTGGAAGGGCGCACGCGCAGACGTTGACCAGAGCGAGAGAGCAAAAGCACGCCCATCAATGTGCTTTGCTCGGCTTTAGGGAAGTCGTCGGCTGCGCTGCACAGGTCACAGGACTTCACGAAATCAACAATGTCACCAAAGAAGTGTTTGTTTGTACTCGTTATAGCGGCCGGGTCATAGATATGTATACGTAGATTCCTCATTCGAGCGATCCACGCCATGATCCACGCAGGCACTAATGAGGTATCTATGTATATATATCTATGACCCGGCCAGAATTGTGACCTCACCTACAGGAAGTGATGGCAGTCTGGAGAGCTAAAGCGTTCGTCTGATATGAGGTGATATATTTGCATAAAAACCGTTGGGTTTCTCTCAGAAACCGATCGTTTCGTGTCTTAAGACATCAATGTGCCGTCACGAGCCGCAGGGTTTCATTTGAAGTTGTCTGTCCATGTTTTTTTTACTCTAATAGAATTCGACCCCATCGACAAGCATTATATGAGTAACACACAGCAACGGTTGGAGTTAAAAATCTTCATTTGTGTTCTACTGAAGAAACAAAGACACCTACATCTTGGATGCCTTAGGGGTAAGCAGAAAAACATCAAATTTTCGTTTTTGGGTGAACTATCCCTTTAACAAGCAGATTGTTGTGTTACATCCCAAATTACCAAAACCCAGTCGATTTGAATTGGATTTCATATAATATGATTGTAATTGATAGTCTGATTTTATGTATCAAGTATTTAAGAAACACAAAGTCAAATACACCTGAAGTCAAAAGTATCTTAAAAACTTTATTGAAGGTCATGAATCAGATGCACAGATACAAAGGTAAAATATTAAAATGATATACGAGCAGCTTGTCTTTTGGCAAATCGCCTGACAGGACTCAAAACTTGCACATCCCTTTAGTCTATTGCTATTGATAAAGTGATTGTTCATTAAACCACAAGCACAGATTTTCCTGAGAACAATTGAATTCTCTGAATACAAAATGACTTGATGTCCAATTAAAACAGTGGTGCAAAAAAGTATGCAGCAGAGTGCAAATGCGACAGTTCCCATGGATCAATAAATCTAAAAATCCCTTTTTTTCTAAAAACACTTTAAGCAGTCGAGGCTTGTCACGGCACCTGAAGGCACCCAACTTTCATTAGCGCAGATCCAGCGAGAGAAAATTAAATTGCCAATTTCTGGCTGTCATTCACACGGTCCTACTGGAACACACTGACAGAACAAAAACAAAAAGGACAAGGTGTTCGAGCAAGACAGATGCAACAAAACAGCACAATTTATGTAGGTCTTGCCCCTAGATTAAGATGGCTACTTCAATTTAAAAGACATAACTAGACAGGGTTGTTTTTGGCTGACAGCAACAATTGGAAGAGCAGGTGACCCAAGACAAAAACATGACAGGCTGAATCAGAGCGAGTTTTTCCAGCTATACAGGAATAAAAAAGGAGGAAGATGCCATCTGGGGGGGGGGGGGGGGTCTTAAGATTCATTCTCCGGTGGATCGGAGCAAAAAGAACATACTGACTGGATGCTTGGAGTTGAAGGATCCACTATTGTTCTTTAAAAAGGGCTGCAGACAACAGAAAGGACTGTAAAAGGCACAGACGATGAAGAAATTCCAGCAACTGGAGACAGAGCTGATGTCAAATGTCACATGGAGCCAGACCAAAGAGAAGAACCTTTAAGCCAAAGTGAAACGCTTTGAAGCTGAGGTTGGTTTAAAGCTTCATAGCGTTTGAGAAATGGGGAAGCGAGACAGAATCTATCTAATCGGGTCTTGTAAATGTCACAATGGTCACACCATTTGCTATGAAAAGGAACCTTAAAGAGTTACTAGTCTACATGGCTTCTTTCATCACCTAACCGGTCTTCATGGAGAGAGAGAAAAAAAGGTTTAAGACAAAGCAATAAAATGGCAATAAAGTTAAAATAAAAACAGCAATGTTTCCCTTTTTTAGGTTGCAGAATTGCTACAATAAAATACTTTGACTGTGCTCGTTTCAACGGACCGATTCGTCTACACGCTCTTTAAAGCTTGACGATTGGTGTAGCTGCTACAGCAATGCTCTCAATGGCACACTCATCCGTTCCACGACGGATTCGGAAAAACCCATTCTCGCCCCAGTTGGCTCCCCAGCTGTTCTTCACGATCCAGTATTTCTCCCCGGTCTTATGGCACTGCCCATACCCCACCAACAACACCGCATGATTGGTCAGCTCAAACGGATTGTTGGAGTCGCGGAGGCCGGTGTGATGATAGATGCCCTCTTTGTAGTTCATGAAATCTGGGTACACCTCCAGAGCCACACCCATGGGGCCGTACTTGACCAGCTCCAGAATCATGGCCGCCTCGCTGCAGCCGCCGTAAAACCCGCCCACGTAGTGATAATCGGAGGCATAGTACCTTGTGCATTTCTCCGGTACTTTGCAGGGAGAATCATCCCCGGTGTACGGGAAACAGTTCTCCTCCACAATGCCGAAGTCCTGGATGTATTTACCAATCAGGTATGGAAAACCTCCATCACAACCTGGACAGAAGACAACAAAACCCTTAGAAATACAGACTCTGAAATCCAAAACATGTACGGCAGAACATCCATTTAATTGCACATTTGTGGGGAAAAGCAAGCAAACATATTATAGTTAAATTGACATTCATATAATGTTATATATTTGTAGTGATAATTTGATTATGACAATTGCAACAAAGTATACAGTAAAATTTATTTGTGGTAGTGTCACAAAATTATTGCTAATATCCATTATATTATTAAAAACAACAGACGGTATAATTTTTTTTTTAAATTTTACATTTTAACATCCCTTCAAGCATAGTTTGTTTTTATCCGGAAACTTTACACACTTAACCATCATCCGTCCCTCGCACTCTGTAACAAATCTGTCCCTCGCGGGTCAAAATGACCCAAAGCTGTAAATCTTATATCATTTCACTTTTATAATATATTTTCTATTTTAAATGCAATTTATTTGGAGATTTTTTTATTAATTTTACCTTAAAAATTACTAGATTGTGCTTACATTATATTTGTTGATAATCTTCACGATCTTTCAACTTGAAGGGATAGTTCACCCAAAATTTACTCACCCTCAAGTCATCCTAGGTGTATATGACTTTCTTGTTCAGACAAATACAATCAGAGTTATATTGAAAATCTAAAAAAAATAAATTAAACTAATCTCTACACTCAAAAAAAAAGTGCTATAGAGCACTAAAAGCACCAATCTTGGTGCTTCAGCGGTTCTTCACTGGTTCTTTGGGATGACTGAGATGCTATATAGCACCGCTACCATATACAGAACATGTTAAGATATGGTGCTATATAGCACCAAAAGTGGTTCCCCCATGATTACAACCAAGAACCACTTTTAGTGCCAAATAGCACCATATCGTAACATGTTCTGTATATGGTAGCGGTGCTATATAGCACCTCAGTGCTCAATTTTTTTTTAAAGAGTGTAACTTCCGCTGACTGTCGTACGCGTGTTCACGAGAGACTGGCGTTCCAGTGTATGACGCTACGGTGTATGCTTGTTCTCTTGAGAACCAAGTTGTGTTTCGCTCAATCCTCTGCACTTCCGCGTTCGTCACCGGAACTTCCGCTATGCTTCTGTGTCCTATATCATACACTGGAACGCCAGTGAACGCGCGTATGACAGGTCATGGATTACAGTTTGTAAAGTTTTAAATATGGATATTTGTCTTACAGAAATCCATCACTTCGCTTCAAAAGGCCTTTATTAACCCCCCGGAGCCGTGTGGAGCAGTTATATGATGGATGGATGCACTTTTATGGACTTCAAAACAGAAACAGCCGTTCACTGCCAATATAAAGCTTGGAAGAGACAGGACTTTTTTAATATAACTCTGATTGTGTTCATCTGAAAGAAGAATATACACCTAGGATGACTTGAGGGTGAGTAAATCATGGGATAATTTTCATTTTTGGGTGAACTATCCCTTTAAAATTCAAAATAACTCAACATTTCATGCATAACCCTGTGAATTCAGCTCAGAATCTCTCACATTGGGCGTCTTTGCCAAACGCTTGTGGGCGGAAAAAAATTATATATAAAATATGATGTTTCATGACTCTTTCCTCTTGATGCCTTATAACTCTATCTGGAGCAAATGAGCCGTTCCACTGGGTCCTAAAGGCATTTCTCTTCAGTATGCAATCAGATACACATGTAGACATAATCATTTTTTGGTAATGTTTAGTTAATTGAGCATTTAAGTTTCCCATGTATACTGAAGCATTCCTCAAGTTCCATACATTCCTAAAGGGGTCAAATTGACCCACAAGGTAAGGATTTGTTACTTTCCCCCTAACCACATGAACCAAGAATATAATACACGCACACAAAAAAAAGACTGGAATCGAGGACTTTAAGTGCGACAAGTCCTAAGGTCTTGGACCACTTTGATGAACAATATATTAGTTAGTGTTATGCATAATTTTCTGTTATTATTACTATAGCAAGTACATATAATGTGCAACAAAGGCACTGTAAAATAAAGAGTTACTGTTATTTTAATTTTTTTTTCCTCTTACAAAACCTACAGGAGGAGGAGGGGAAAGGGGGAACACCAAGTCAAACATTTACGCAATGAATCCATTCTGATCTCAATCGGATTGTGTAACCATAATCCTGAGGGTCCTGGAAAAGCAAACGGTCACAGTTTTATAACTGCAAATACGCAGACGGACGCTCTGAAGTTCATCACAGATACGGGTCATATTAAACATTTGCCTCGGTGCCTCAACACATGCTTTTACCTTGAGAATACTGGGAGCAGGACACCACTTGCTGTGGACTGAACACCGGCTGCTGGGTGTTGTTCGTCTGGATTCGGACCCGTGCTTCAAGCATTCCCATAGTGGCAAAAGAGTAACAGCTGCCGCATTGAGCTTGAGAAAGAAAGAAGCGAATAAATCATTTACAGATGAAAAAGGACAATTCACAACCGCATCCTAGAGAAACATCCTTTAATCCCCTCTCCTTCCCTCTCTAATGTATCCCGAGCATCTGAAGGAGCTCGTAACAAAAAGGCAGACACCAGACTCTAAAAGGAAAGAGCCACTCCAGACACAGCAACCATCGCCTGAACAGCCTATCATCCACTCACACTTATTTCAGAGAGAAGATGATGTGCATCTGTGTTTCTCTTCGACTGTAAAAGACTGACTAGGGAAGATAAAACCAAAGAGCAAGTGGAAAGAAAAGAATCCAAAACTCATATATTGTGGTGAGAACCTTTACAGTGTTGAGACGGTCAGATATCTTAAGACAAATATGAGGGCTTTAAATACACAAACTAGTGACCAGACCCAATCAACTTGCTCAAAGGACCACAGAACTTCAGTCCAAAATATCAATTTCACATTTAAGAGCTGGTAAATCATCTACTAGCCTATACTAAAATAAAAGTAGCAAGACGTTTCTTGCAAAAAATGCTTCCTTCTTAGAATGCATGGCTAAGTCTCAATAGCTGGCAATGGAGATGCGTTTAAAAAATAAAACGGACAGTGTAATATAACCGCATGTACCAGAAGAGGTTAACTGGGCCATGCTAAGAAAATGGGATAAGTGGTTTTGGTAACACTTTACAATAAGGATCATTAGTTAACATGAACTGCACTTATAAAGCATTTATTTATCTTTGTTAATTTCAACATTTACTAATGCGTTATTAAAATCTTGTTAACATTAGTTAATGCACTGTGAACTAACACGGTAGCATAATGAGGGTCCCTACATGCAAACTGAAGCATTGAGAACTTTGGAAGTGTTCAAACAGTTTAATAAGAAGATACTTTATAAAGACAGAACATTACGCGTATACAGACAGGAGCCATCTTGGAAAACAGTGTTAGTGTGAGGCTATTTTGAGCCTTGTTAGTGGTATTAACTATCGACGGTATTAACTATCGATTTAATTTGACTTATTCTATGCCCCATATACTAGCGTTATAAGCGAATCTGTTTTTAGAGATAAAACTCTTTACATTCGATTTTCATGAAAACGCATCCCAGAAAACGATCTACTCGGTAACAATGTGTTAATTACCCCTAGGTTCATTTTTCACCGCAGTTGTCCTTTAATATACACACGTTTAACTACCGAATCCGTGGTATACGAAGCGTTTGTGAATCTGGAGGAGAGTTTTCTTAAAGGTCCATTTTGCGCGCAAATTACTCAGAATTTGCTCATATTTACGAACGTTACATGAATGAGGCCCAATGTATGTATATTATGTACATAGTGGAATATATATATACACAGTACCAGTCAAAAGTTTGGACACCAATGGGAAAGTGTCCAAACTTTTGGCTGGTACTGTACCATAATATACACAAAGAATATCGGCCGATATATCGGTATCAGAATTTTTACACTCCCCAATATCGGTAGGGCTCTACAAATGACCGACTTGAATAAAATAAAAAACAATTAAAATTTAAAAATGCAAGCCAATTCAAAGTATTACATACTATAATAGATATTATAATAGTAATAATACTGAAGTAACTCAGATCAGTCATTTATAAAAAATAAAAACATTTGAAAAATGCTGCTGTTTTTATGAGGGCAAAAAGAAATGGTGTCTCCTCCAGAATCTTTAAATTCAATTATTTTATACACTTCCATTTTAAAAATATTAAATGTTATAAATAAATATTGCATTTGGGGAAATGCGTGAGAAACAGCCAAACGCAGACTAGAGAAAGAGCTTGTAATGTCCTGGTAGTGTTTCAGCCATCATTCGTCAGGCTGTTCCAGTGAGACCAGCTACGTCACTGACAATAACACACACTTCCAGGATTTGAGATTGAACACGATCAATAGTAGCACATTGATGTTTATCCCAGGATTGAACTCAACTGTTGGTGGTAAAAGACTGCATTGAAGACGTTTGATATAAATGACGGAGCTCGAAGCAACACTGACTGAAGCAACGGTTTTGGTTGCAGTATTTCCTCTCTCTCTCTCCCTCACACACTCACCTTGGTTGCGGACAGGGCTGACATAACTGAGTCCATTCACGTTTCTCCAGTCCCAGTGTTCTGGAAGACCGGCTGCCATCTTACTGTCTGCAGCAACGGTCACAGGCCTGACACGTCTGAGAAAAAGAGAGAGAAATCATAAATGGACCATTTATCTTCAACATAAAACATTTCTGCTCTTATCATTCTGCAACCAATATTAGCTTTAGCACGAGATGCTTCTAATTAGAGCTGGGCACTGACAAATTCAATTGCGTTCAATTCTGTTTTGGTATATCTGGTTACAGTCAGTCAAATTAGGAAAAGTTCTGTTGACGGATTAACTGAAAACAGCATAGACTAAGAGACTACTTCCTGGGATTCAAGAAACGACAGATTCGATTAAATCAAGAAATCACTTTTTTTTTTTTACCCCAGCCCTAATTCTAAATAAGTTGCACCAGATATTTTGATCTTGAAATCAGCTTTAAAGGCCTCCGTTATTCATTTTGACCCAAAAGCCTGACTGCGCCGATTAAAGTGTGTGTACCGTGGGATCCTGGAGGCATGTCCTCCTGATCTTCTCAGCATCTCCTTTATGGTGAGGGTCTCATGGAGACTGTACGATGTCGCTTTCCAGGACTTCTGAACGGAGTTTATCCGATCCACAAACTCCATGTTGTTGGTGTATGGCAGCTTCATGAGCCTAGAGATCACACAAGATGTTTGTTACCAATAAGCATCAATCATTCATTCATGAAGCGCAGGGGAGATGGAATCACATGAGATCTCATCAAGACATGCAGCGAGATGAGATAAATCACTGTTGACACACTCAAACACTCACAGTTGGTGTTCGAATCCAAGCATGGGATTGTGGTCGATTCGGTGTGGGGCGGGCTGCACCTTCTTCCCAGTGAAACAGGCCCAGTTATTCCCAAAAACATCATGAACCCAACCGGGCAGCGTCTGATCGCAGTAACTGGTCACCACTGAACCCTGCTGAGAATACTAGACAAAGAGAGAGAAAAAAATAAAACTAAATAAAAAAGCACAGTATTTAATCCAGTTCCAGACATTGATTATGACTTGACTGTTTTTAAACGACAAGCATTTGACATAATTCCCAAGCAACATCATGATACTAGAGATGTGCAAAATTACATTTAAAAAAAAAACGAGTCTAGTCATAAATTTGTGTGAAGTAGAGGTCGACCGATTGATCGGATTTGCACATTAATCGGCATGATAACCGATTGCTGGAACAATTGTTTTAAATAAAAAACCATACTAATAGTTTTTCCGAGTTGCGTCCTTTGCTTGAGCGGCTGAGAAGGGTCCGCTTCTGTCATTATACAGTACAAGAGCAGCCTCTAGAGGCTAAAGAACTCCTGACACCTCGTGGAGTTTGTTTTGACACGCGAATGCGCGCTGCACAGAGCGATACACTTCAGACACGGATTTAAAATACAACAAAATGGCATGTATACAATACACTAGAAGTACATATTTTCATATTATAAAAATAATTAATTTGTTGACTAGGTGCTGCATTAGTGGAGAATAGCAGTACGTTTGCCACTGAGGATGAGAGAGCACTAACATTAGTACCATAGTAGTTTATGCGTTGTGTTCATTTTTATTCATTATCCAATTATTAGGCATGTTTTCTTTTACAGATAAATTGAGCCAAAAAAGAGATTTAACTCAGACTGAAAAGTCAAAAAGTATTAAATGCCCATGAGAAGGATGCAATACTAATGCAATACTAGACATTGCAGTTAAGGCGTGACCATTGGACAGTGAAATGCTCGTTGGGTCAGCAGGATCTGACAAAAACATGTGGTGAAGAAAAGACACCTGTTAACTGCAAAAGAATTAAGGTGAAGAATTAAGGGTGAAACCATCAGGAACCCTTTAGTCTCCAGCGCCACCATTTTCCAAAGCTGCAACCTACCTGGAGTCTCCAGAAGTGCAAGGTGTCAGGATCTCAGAGACTTCAGTTAGGTAAAGAATCCTAAAAAATGACCCCCACTAGATAAGAATCACAAGCTGAAGTGTTGTAAAATACATGAAGAAGGTTTTTTTATAGGCTTTATGGACAGATAGGTTGAGAGTGACTCGTGAAGGACCAGCACCACATCCTCTAGTACCACTGTTTGAAGAATTCATCTTCCAGAATCTGGCAGTACGTTTTGGGAGTTCATTTTTAGTCCATCTCTGCAAAACGGACTTCAAGGTTTGAATAAAACGTACTGCCAGATTCTGGAAGATGAATTCTTCAAACAGTGGTACTAGAGGATGTGGTGCTGGTCCTTTAAGAGTCACTTGTCCATAAAGCCTATAAAAAAACCTTCTTCATGTATTTTACAACACTTCAGCTTGTGATTCTTATCTAGTGGGGGTCATTTTTTAGGATTCTTTACCTAACTGAAGTCTCTGAGATCCTGACACCTTGCACTTCTGGAGACTCCAGGTAGGTTGCAGCTCTGGAAAATGGTGGCGCTGGAGACTAAAGGGTTCCTGATGGTTTCACCCTTAATTCTTCACCTTAATTCTTAATTCTTTTGCAGTTAACAGGTGTCTTTTCTTCACCACCTGTTTTTGTCTGACCCTGCTGACCCAACGAGCATTTCACTGTCCAATGGTCATGCCTTAACTGCAATGTCTAGTATTGCATCCTTCTCATGGGCATTTAATACTTTTTGACTTTTCAGTCTGAGTTAAATCTCTTTTTTGGCTCAATTTATCTGTAAAAGAAAACATGCCTAATAATTCTGCACACCTGAATATAAGGTGATTTTCATTTTCAGCCTTCATGAACAATTATATATCACTTATACATTATTAAATACTAAATCAATAGTAGTTATTAGGATTACTGTGGTTTGGAATTGGTCAAATGTTCCTGGAAAAAAAATATGATCAGAAAATCAACGTGCCTAATAATTCTGCACTCCCTGTACAGAGCCCCGCACATGACATACAACCAGTGATGCTTAGTAACGCGTTACTCAAGTCTGACTACTTTTTCCAGTAACGAGTAATCTAATGCGTTACCATTTCCAAACCAGTAATCAGATTAAAGTAATTTATCTAAGTCACTGTGCGTTACTATTTTTATAATTTTCCTTAGCAAAAATATATTTTTGCTTTCTTCTTGCGTCTCTGGGAGAGTATTTATGTTAAGTGAAGTCACGAAAGTTTTATTAAAACTTTTTTTTTTCTTTTTTTCAGGAAATATTTTTTTATATATATTTTTGTCAGGAGATACATTGTTGACGTTACTGTTAAAAATGCACTTCCAATAAAGTGAGTGTTGACAAAAACGGTTGTCATTTTTATGTTGGCAGGGGTTTTATTGGCAGCTGTTGAATGTAACTAATAAAGTAACTTGTAATCTAATTTATCCCCTTAAAATCAAGTAATCTGTAAAGTAACTAAGTTACTTTTTAAAGGAATAATCAGTAATCTAATCAGATTACTTTTTCAAAGCAACTGTGGCAACACTGCATATGACGATTAGAAAAAAAAATGATATAGTGGCCACAAATTAACAATATTATGTTCCCAAGACTTTTTACCATTTTGTCCACATCTTAAGTAAATAATGCACACTATAATCATTCGTTCCCTTGATTTACTAAGTTGTGGCCACGTTGTAATAATTAGTTTAAGTAAAACGAGTGAATGAATTTTTAATTCGTGGCCACTAAAGTGTAACGATATACGCATTTGCACCGTGAATTTTCTTTATGTGCCGTTCAGTTCAGTACACAACTATAAACCGACAAAAAAAAATAATTTGCAATAAGCTCCATGTTGTTACTTTCGATAAAGATGTCTCATCTTTCAAATTCTGCCCATTTTATCATACAATTCAAATAAATGCCATTTTGGCACACTTTGTGGCGTGACAGATCGCTGTATAAGAGTCTCAGTTCAAACGGCGAGTTACAGAATGAACATCTAAAAGTATGTTTGAAAGATACAGTACAACTTAGTTAACTGAAATAAGATGATGAAGTACGAAAAATGAAAGAAATAAAAGCTATAAAGATTTTAAAAACGGACATAAAATGACTAAACTGAAAATATAAAAATAAAAGCCAAAATATTCCCAAATACTATAATACGAACTATAAACATTATACTAAAACAACTGGAACTAGTCATTAAAGACTGATTTAAGATTGCATTTGTAAAATCATTCCACATTTAATGAGCCAAACGCACCATTGCAGACCAATGAAACACACAAGAGCTGATGTCAGAATTTCCCTTCTGTTGTGAAACCTCAGTCATCTGATCAGTCATGTGGTGTCATCTGAGACTAAAAGTGTCTCATCATGCTTACCTTGAAAAACCCGAACCATTTGTAGTCATTGATGACCACTTCAAACCCCTGGTTATAGATAAGAGTGAAGAACCCAGTGTGGCCGAGATCATCCACAGCTAGAAACAACTTCTGCAGGTCCACAGTCACCGTTTTCACCGGCTTCCCTGTTTAAAAGAAAAGAAAAAAAAAAAAGTCAACCAAGTTTGTGTTTGAAAATGAAGGAAGTAGCGTTCTGATTTGCACTATGTATAGCCTACAGCATTCTGTGCCCTATTGAAAGTTCAGAGTCCCACAAATACTGTCTACAGATGCAGTTCACCAAGTTAAAAAACACGATTAACTTTCAAAATAAGAAAACATACACGGTGTTACAGAGCCCCTAAAGGGACATGGTGATCGAAAAAAAAATATGAGATGGGAGGAAACAAATTTTTCAAATGCTAATTTACTCACCCCCCAAGTTGTTCCAATCCTGTATGAGATTATTTCTTCTGTCGAACACAAAAGATGATATTTTGAAGAATGTTGGTAAGCAGAAAGTTGACGGCCCCCATTGACTTCCATAGTAGTTTTTTCCTACTATGGAAGTCAATGGGTGCCATCAACTTACTGGTTACCAACATCCTTCAAAATATTATTTTGTGTTCAACAGAAGAAAAAAAATGACAGAATTTTCATTTTTGGGTGGACTGTCCCTTTAAATTAGTAAGATTATATTGTCAATTAGGTGCTCTATAATACTATACTACTACAACAACTGATACTACTACTACTTTTAATGGCTATACTATGCTTTTTTGACATATTCTAAGAATTAAAGTAAATAGCATGGGAATGTGAACATGGTAATCGTTCACAGTGCATATCAAATTGTAGGCATAATGTTATTACAATCGGATACAAAAACTCTACCATGGTATCAAAACAGTAGTTGTGTTGTTGTGTAGTGTATGCAAAACAATAGGTCAATTATATGAAAAGATCTTGAGGGGGAACCCTCTACATGAAAACGAAAGTAAAATTGAACTTCCTTGTTGAAGACAAAAGCGACCTGATGGTTGCATGATCTGACCTGTGCTGGAGCAGTCGATGGTCCGATCTTGCCCCACATCAGACACGCTGAAGATCCAGGTGCCCAGCAGGTCCTCATAGGTGCAGTTGGCCGGAGTATCGGCCGCAGACCCGCCGATAAACGCAAACAAAACAATGACGGAGAGCGCGCGCATCCTTATGACGGTCCGAAAGCAGATATAACGGTATAAGTGATACAACGGGACAGCGCGGGGGGGTTAATGGTGACCGGACGCAAGGAAACAGGCGCGTGTCCTTCTCGTCCTTCCGCGCTTCTGCAGGACTGAAACTCTGTTGACCAGCCGCGTGCTATTGAACTTATACAGCACTGGTCATATGACACCAGTCATGTGACACGATAGCGAGCGCGCGCACACACGCTCAAGTATCACTTCCACGAAAACACATTCATCATCACACAAATAGACGCATTTGATTATATCACACACACAATAATTAACTCTCATGACAAACACACATTAACTCAATCACATACACTCACAACACACAAACAAATGTAAACCCATTCATCACATGAACAGAGAGACACATTTAGCCTATTTGGTCATGCACATTTACATACACTGACTTACTCAATCACAACAATTTACGCACAAAAACAACAATCATTTCAGTCCTGTCCTGAATAATCTCACTAGAGAAGTAACGTTTATTGCAAATGGTGTTTCATGCCGAATTTAAATGTTTTCAACAAAGATCTCCAAAGTATCTACAGATCTTTAGTGAAGAGAAAATTCATGACCTTTGGAACCCGGGTCCCATTTTATAACTGATTTATCCACAGAACAACCAGTGAGGAAGACAGGGCGGGACATTTCAAACATTCACTGACACCAACGTGAAACCAGACTTCACTTGCCCCAATAGAAAGCATATTTAAACTGTCTGAATCGATCCATATCTCCTATATAGTGCACTGTCTGAATCGTTCCCTGTCCCCTATATAGTGCACTGTCTGAATCGTTCCCTGTCCCCTATATAGTTCACTGTCTGAATCGTTCCCTATCCCCTATATAGTGCACTGTCTGAATCGTTCCCTGTCCCCTATATAGTGCACTGTCTGAATTGTTCCCTGTCCCCTATATAGTGCACTGTCTGAATCGTTCCCTATCCCCTATATAGTGCACTGTCTGAATCGTTCCCTGTCCCCTATATAGTGCACTGTCTGAATCGTTCCCTGTCCCCTATATAGTGCACTGTCTGAATCGTTCCCTGTCCCCTATATAGTGCACTGTCTGAATCGTTCCCTGTCCCCTATATAGTTCACTGTCTGAATCATTCCCTATCCCCTATATAGTGCACTGTCTGAATCGATCCATATCTCCTATATAGTGCACTGTCTGAATCGTTCCCTGTCCTCTATATAGTGCACTGTCTGAATCGTTCCCTGTCCCCTATATAGTGCACAGTCTGAATCGTTCCCTATCCCCTATATAGTGCACAGTCTGAATCGTTCCCTATCCCCTATATAGTGCACTGTCTGAATCGTTCCCTATCCCCTATATAGTGCACTGTCTGAATCGTTCCCTATCCCCTATATAGTGCACTGTCTGAATCGTTCCCTGTCCCCTATATAGTGCACTGTCTGAATCGTTCCCTGTCCCCTATATAGTGCACTGTCTGAATCGTTCCCTGTCCCCTATATAGTGCACTGTCTGAATCGTTCCCTGTCCCCTATATAGTTCACTGTCTGAATCATTCCCTTTCCCCTATATAGTGCACTGTCTGAATCGATCCATATCTCCTATATAGTGCACTGTCTGAATCGTTCCCTGTCCTCTATATAGTGCACTGTCTGAATCGTTCCCTGTCCCCTATATAGTGCACTGTCTGAATTGTTCCCTGTCCCCTATATAGTTCACTGTCTGAATCGTTCCCTATCCCCTATATAGTGCACTGTCTGAATCGTTCCCTGTCCCCTATATAGTGCACTGTCTGAATTGTTCCCTGTCCCCTATATAGTTCACTGTCTGAATCGTTCCCTATCCCCTATATAGTGCACTGTCTGAATCGTTCCCTATCCCCTATATAGTGCACAGTCTGAATCGTTCCCTATCCCCTATATAGTGCACTGTCTGAATCGTTCCCTGTCCCCTATATAGTGCACTGTCTGAATCGTTCCCTGTCCTCTATATAGTGCACTGTCTGAATCGTTCCCTATCCCCTATATAGTGCACAGTCTGAATCGTTCCCTATCCCCTATATAGTGCACTGTCTGAATCGTTCCCTGTCCTCTATATAGTGCACTGTCTGAATCGTTCCCTGTCCCCTATATAGTGCACTGTCTGAATTGTTCCCTGTCCCCTATATAGTTCACTGTCTGAATCGTTCCCTATCCCCTATATAGTGCACTGTCTGAATCGTTCCCTGTCCCCTATATAGTGCACTGTCTGAATTGTTCCCTGTCCCCTATATAGTTCACTGTCTGAATCGTTCCCTATCCCCTATATAGTGCACTGTCTGAATCGTTCCCTATCCCCTATATAGTGCACAGTCTGAATCGTTCCCTATCCCCTATATAGTGCACTGTCTGAATCGTTCCCTGTCCCCTATATAGTGCACTGTCTGAATTGTTCCCTGTCCCCTATATAGTTCACTGTCTGAATCATTCCCTATCCCCTATATAGTGCACTGTCTGAATCGTTCCCTGTCCCCTATATAGTGCACTGTCTGAATCGTTCCCTGTCCCCTACCCTGTCCCCTATATAGTGCACTGTCTGAATCGTTCCCTGTCCCCTATATAGTGCACTGTCTGAATCGTTCCCTGTCCCCTATATAGTTCACTGTCTTAATCGTTCCCTATCCCCTTTATAGTGCACTGTCTGAATCGTTCCCTATCCCCTTTATAGTGCACTGTCTGAATCATTCCCTATCCCCTATATATTTATAATAATACTCTAATACTCATTTCAAATGCAAAGATGTCAGCCAATCACAGCAGTGGGCGTTTTCACTGCAGTCTCACAGCAGTTTTATATAGCAGTTATTATATACAGTTTTATATTTTATATATCTATTTTAATTTCTTGTAACTGTTATTTGCACTGTCCATGGAGCGGACCTGTTTACATTTCACTGCCAGTTGTATATTGTGTATATAACTGTGTATGTGACAAATAAAACTCTTGAATCTTGAATCTTGAATCTTGAATCTTGAATCAGACACGCCCCTTCAAACAGAGCATTCAAGCCAGAGGGCAAATATCAGGATAGAAAAAATGCCTTTTATTTCTAAATTATGACATTTTGTGATGTAAAAATCATACTAACAATATAAGTACACCTCAGGAAACGTGATAAAATAATTTTAAAAAATCCACGCCATGGGACCTTTAAATCCATGCTCTCCATTATCTCATGTACAGCCACAATATGTAATGTTTCGCCGCTAGAGGTTGCTTATTCAAGACAAAAGCGTAGCTTGATGACGCCTTTATTTCGTGGGGCTTTTATTCTGCCACAGTCGCTGCTTCCGCTTCTTCCGCTCATGTGGGGTAATGCAGCACTGTTTATCATATTAGACACATTATTTGAGTGTGTTGAGAGTTATGTTATAATGTTAACTCTGTGCGTTCACTCGGCGGCTGCTATGCGACACTTGTTCACACTGTAAGCTAGATCAATATTAGACACGGAAAAACATGAAAACCAGATTTGATCAATAAGACTAAGGCTGTGTTCGAAATCGCCCCCTATACCCTTAAATAGGGCACTATTTGAGTGAACATCCATTTGTAGTGGTGTCCGAAACAATAGTGGACGTTTTTGAGTGCACTCATTCAATCCCACAATGCACCGCAATAACGAGTGTACATTAGATGTACGCGCTGGAGAATATGCTTGTTCGATGCCCGATCGGCCTATGACAGCAAAGTCCCGCGAGAGCATTTCGAGAGCAAACGAGAAACAACTCCTTATGCTTTTGAAACGTTCTCTCACTCAACCAGACGGTGTATTCTCAACGCACTGTGAGAGCCGCGCCCTGAATGAATGAACTTACCGCCGTCCGATTCGCCCTATGTACCCTCATTCTCCATTACTCCACTACTCCAAAAACCAGCCAACAAGCTTCAAATTAACCCTATAACTCTTTACTTGTGTGGCACTGAACTTACTTGGAAAGGGGAATAATAAAGTAACTAATAAGCATTTAATTAAAAAAATAACAATAATATTTGTATATACCGTAGTAGGCCTATATATTTCATACTTTATAGTAGGCTACTATTTATATTATGGGCGTCAGAAGCAAAAAAATGTCGGTGGGTCCTTTAACAGAAACATTTTACTGGAGTAGATGCAATTTACAAAAAATATATTTAAAGGGGCTATATGCAACTTTTTCCCCAAAATAAACGTAACAATAGCCTTTTTATTTGACCATTTATGACTCAAACATCTCCTGATGAGCATACTGACACCTTGTCCGCTCACAGTGGGTGCACCTATAATTCTGTATCCTATTTTTCCTATTTTCTGGCGGGTCGGTTTTTCCCGCGCTGTCTGCGGATGTGACGTCACCACCGCTGCGAGAGCGAGCAGAAAATGAGAGCAGTTCTGTTTTTTGGCCACAGGTGTCAGTCGCGAGTTTAAATTTCAGAAAAACGCATATAGCCCCTTTAAATATATCGGCTTGTTTAAACGTCTGGTTGAGGAAGAGACACCTACGGAATACAAAATTTTCATCAGCAGTAATAGTGTAGGGGTAAGACGCATGGCATTAAGATTTGACGTAAATTTATCAGAGGTTCGAATCCGCCTTTTGCCAAACTCGCACTGATCCTTTTTTCCATCACATATCAGATCGGAAAGGCATTTAATTTCAATGAATATGAAGAAAATATTAGAAAAGTGAAAATAAAGCTACTAACGCGTTTAATCAGTGTTTATCAGGGTATGTAAACAGACGTGCTCAATTAGAGACGATATAAGTGAGTGGGTCCAATATCATTGGTCTTAAAAAGTGTGTGAGTCGATGTCATCTCCTGGCGAAACGCGGGAATTCATTCAATGCACGGCACGACGCTCACAGTGCATTATGGGTATTCTCTAGCCGTCGAGCATACATCGGTTGCAAACTCGTTATTGTGGTGCATTGTGGGATTGAATGAGTGCACTTAATAACGTCCACTATGGTTTCGGACACCACTAAATGGCTGTTCCCTCAAATAGTGCCCACAGCTGAATCAATCATCCACCCATCTTCCGCACCACACTGGTCCAGCCCAATATCATGCACACAGGTATAAATGATCATTTTTAAGATGATTATTATATTGTTTGATTAAGGTCACATGCTAGTTTCCGTAGCAGAGTTCAGGATAAATATTTTCATTATTACTGGAGCTGCCAAACAGCAAGCACAAACTGCAAGAACGGCAGCCTTTCCGGCGCACTTAAGGCCTGTTCACACCGGGACGATTTTCGCGCGCATTTATCGCCGACGTTTAACGCCTCGGGACTAAACAATGGGCGCCAATGTGAGTGTTCACACCGACGCGTAAAACGGCAGGCGTAAAAGCGGCATTTAAAAAAAAACGCCTCGGGTTCGTTTTTTTATTTTGACGCGGCGCGTTAAAAACTGGCCGACCAATGAGATCAGCGCTTTTGTTCACGTGCCTGGAGCTGCTGAAGTGACAGTAAAACACGACTTGGTGGCGCTCAAGCACAAAACGGTCTTGCCGAGCACACATTGATACGACGAAGAAGTAGTAAGTAGACAAAGAAGAAGATGGGCTGCTAATGCTGCTTGCCAGTTAGCAAAAAGTGTGTGAATGCTTTTGCCATAGTCATAATATATCTGTGGTTTTGGCAAGCACGTAAATACTGTCTCTCCTCTTCTTCTGTGTGACAAGCGAGTGTCAGAGGCTTAAAGTGCCGCAGCACCATCTTGTGTACCGGGAGCGCATCTACTGAATGTGCACGTTCACTCGGCGCATCGCCAGTGGAAATCGCTTGGGTGTGAACACTCAAGACGCGCCGAAAAACGTCACGAAAAACGCTGGCGATAAGCGCGTGCGATATTCGTCCCGGTGTGTATAGGCCTTTAGTGTCCGACATCACTCACTCGTTTTCGAAGTGGACTATATCAGTGGACTAATGTAGGGAATAGTGAATGAGGGTATAGGGGGCGATTTCGAACACAGCCTAACTGTGTTGAGCTGTAGAACAATGATTAGTTTTCTGTTTATGAATGCATCCGAACAGTTGCTCACCTGTCTAATAAAACACGTCATATATTAAAGTGTCTTTGGTGTTTCCATGGTTTCTACAAAATAAAACCGAGGTTAACGCTGGTATGATGTCATTGACAGGCGATGCACGGACACAGTCTGTGTCCTGGGCTGAATCCGAAATCGCCCCCTAAACACTCATTCACTATTCCCTACGTTAGTCCACTAATACAGTTCACTTGAAGGAGTGAATGAAACGAGTGTGTGAAGTCGGACAACCATTGTTTGTACATCGGCTGTACACTCGCTATCGCGGTGCATTGTGGGATTGAATGAGTGCACTCAACAACTTCCTCTATGGTTTCGGACACCACTAATGGCTGTCCCCTAAAATAATGCCCTTTTTTGAGGGTATAGGGGGCGATTTTGGATTCAGCCCTGGTTAAAATAGCTAATTTCTTTATTCATTCTTGGAAACATTTGGGATAAATATATTTATAATTTGGATATTTCAATTTTATTTGTGCCTTTAAGGTCAGTTTTAAACCATGTAGTCCTCTAAAAACAAACACTTTAGCACCATCAGCAGCATAAACTTCTGATCAGAGGTCGCGTTAACCGTCATTTATTTTAGCAGTTACGGGAAATCTGAAAATTGTCCGTCATTTTGACAGATTACACTGAGGGAATGTACCTTGTAACTGTAATTCTCACCCCGTCCACTTGGTGGCGAGTGCGCTCTTGCTGACTATCAAGTTAATGGTCAACGAATGGCCTTTCTGAGGGACATTGTTTACAAGCTGTTTTATATACGTCTTTTTGCGGTAGAAAAGCAGATTTTCTGTGGTTGAGAGACATTTTACGGATTTCGGTAAGTTGGAGTGTATCTTTCAACATATTTTCTGATGTTCATTCATGTTTTGTTCTGTAGTAAAGATCGTGTTCCTCGCTTTGCTTGAATTGAGGCGCTACAGTCATCTCTCGTGCCAAAACGACAACATTTGTTTGAATTTTGTGATACAATGGACAGAATTTGAAAGCTGAGACTTTGTTTCATATCAAATGTAACAAAGCACAAAGCTTATTGCGATTTATTGGACAAACATTCACGATGAAGCCTGAAAAGTGACCCACGGTCCCTGTTCAACTTACTCGTCATAAATAAATAGTCTATGGTCATGTAAGTTTGTGAATAAAAATGAGAATGTAAACAAGTCTATTAAATGGCTAATTATCATTAAAATATGAAAATTAAGAACAATGAAAGTATCTAAAGTAATTTCAGGATGTTTCGTATCATTATACATGATCAGAATGACAAAGGGTTCTAAAAATATGGCTTCTTACAAAAAAAGTGTTCCTGTGGCTCAATTTACCCTTAGGGTAAAGTTAGGGGTAAGTTGATTCGAGTCAGTAGGGAAGTTGCACCATCTTGGTGAGATTGTAAAGATAATTTACCTCTTTTAAAAACACCTTCAATAATCACATTTCCTTTTACAAATGCTCATATTTATTTACTTGAAGCTAACAAACAACATAAAAACAACCAAAAGTTGACATTTCACTATCTTTAAGTGTTTGCATTTCTGAAACAATATGTTGAACACCAAAGTTGTAACCTTGCCAAAAACAGACTAAACAGAATTTGTTAAAATAAAATAAAAATGTACAACGAAGTTCGTTGTTATGTACATTGTTCCTATCAAATAAATTTGTTTTTAAGAAAATGATCAACTAAACCAGTTGTGTAACATTACATTGAAATTATACCAGTTTATACTTCAGAGATTTAACTTAACTAGTGGCTTATGGTGGGGTAAGTTAAATGGTGGCTTAATTTACCCCACAACATTTGGCTCACTTTGCCACATCACTTTTGGACAAAATTAGCTTGCTCACCGATTCAGGCTAATATTTAACTAAAGGATCTGCATACATTGCTAAATCACCAATATAGATCATAAATATTTTAGACAGCCATTACATCTGTTAAAATTTTAAATGTTTTTTAAAGTAAATGTTAAAACTTCCACTCCTCCCATGTGTTTCTCATTTTCAAAGTCTGGCAGAAATGATGGGTGTCTCCTAAATATATGGTCACAAGACTAAAAAAGTGTACAGTTGCCAAGATAAAGGGGGTGGGTCAACTTACCCACTGGCTCATCTTACCCCATTCTCCCCTAATAATAGATTATGACGGACTTTTTACGACCCTGTGGACAATGCGGAAGTCTAACTCGACCTCTGCTTCTGATGGTACATTTTGAATTGGGATTGAGAACAGTTGTTAGACATTGTGTGAGTTGCAACAGCTTTTCTTCAGTTGATGGTTTGATTTTTTTAAATCGTTTTTTTTTTTTGGCCTTTATTTAGATAGGAGGAGGACAGACAGGAAATCACCGGAGAGGAGAGAGGGGGAATTAGACTGGGAAAGGAAGCACAACTCATACGTCGGAGCACTTGCCCACACAGGGTATGACTCCAACAGAGCCATAATCACTATAGCGCAAATCACTTCAGACTCTCATTTTCTCAATTCGATTTAAAATAAGTAATGTTGCAGGCACTTCTGAAGACAGTGACAGCCAAACATAAACTTGTCAGCGCTTGCCTCATTAAATATTCATATGCTTTGAACAGTTGCAAGAATATTCAGATGCAAGTTTCAGCACCTGAGGGTTGAAAAACATCCAGAATTTCAGTGGGATGGGGAAAAAAAACCCAGATATAATTGCCAGGCTCCTTCCGTCGGGTGCAGAATGCACACACACACACACACACACACCAATTGATTAAGATTTTTAGCAGCACATCTCACATTTTGACCTTTGGGAACAATAATGTGCCCCGCTGCTGTATGAACGAGAACTTCCTCGGCCCATTAGTGGTTTAAACACGTAATGATGCAGTAAGCAAAGTAAATGTATGAAGCGTGATTTTTTTCCTAAATGCTATTGGCTGATTAAATTTAGAGCTGTTTAAGACAGAAAAGGCCATCTGACGTCCCCCTCTGAGCTCAGCTGTCTCTTCTACTGAATGAACAAGCTGGTGCATTTAACGAGCCTCATTAACCAATCAGAGCGGAGCGGGGTGGGGGGAAGACAAAGAGGAGCAATTACCACAACGACTATGATTCACACACTCCATCCTAACAGCCCAGAATAGACAGCGCAGAATGCTCAAATGCACAGGAATTAGTCACTCGGGCTATTTAGATGTACAGCACGGCCAGTGTGTGTGTGTGTGTGTGTGTGTGTGTGTTGGGGAGACAGTGAGAACCAGAAGGAAGTGAGAGTTCCAGTGTGTCCACTTTAAAACAGCCGCTTTATTTGGAGTCCTGGTGCGGCACTAGGGTTTCGTCTGCCAGGATTGTTTTCAATGGTTGCCGTATCGCTGACACTAATGAGATGCTGATTTCAGAGCGGTTTCCTGCTGCTGTTGCGCTTGGGAAATGAATAGCAGAGATCACAGTACTAGCGTAATGCACTGCATACTTACTATTTATTAAATGAGCATCAAACAGAAGGCAGGCAGTAGTATGCAACATTTTTGTTATTTAGCATTTTTAAGGATCTTAAAGGGGTGGTTCCGTGGTTTTTTTCTAGGCTTGGTTGTGTTTATGGGGCGCAGTATAACATGTCTTAATACTAGGGATGGGCATTTTTGTCAATTTCTCATTTCGATCATCGATAGGTCTCAAAAACGAGTACTCGAGTACTCGGGGGCGGGGCATGTGCAGGGGGCGGGGCATGTCCGTCATTGAGATAATGAAAACTGTTATGAAAATGGTTGTGGACAAATACAAACGTGACATGAAAACAAGTATATGAAAACATTAACATATAAAACAAAAAATAACTGCTAGATTATGATGCATAAATGTCTTTGAAAAAAAAACATCTTTATAAAATGACTGTCTCAAATAACCAAGTCAGTAATATCGAGCATTGCCTTTGAGCTGAAACTGTGAAATAACACCACCCTGCAGAGCTTGCTAGCTGGTTAATAAACTCAACCAAACCATATATCAATATTAATATGAAGATTATTATGAACCTATTACGACATAAATCAACACAAAAGGACGTGAATGCGCACGTGAACTTCAGCGTGCTAGATTTTACAGGCGAAGGGTTTGAAATGGAACATTTTGAATGCGCTCTTCCTTTAACAACGCTGATACACGGACAACGAAAGCACACAGAAACAACATTTTATTAAAATGTTGTTCTCATTATAATGCTATGACAGATTGACTCTGCACATCATGCACTTCATTGTATTATTCATGATCGAAGCGTTTACAGACATCACTGCGCGTTTTGAAACTCATAACGAAAAACAACTTTAAATAAACTAGGTCTAGCCTACTGTTAAAAAATACGAGAACAGTATAGCAGTGCTGCATTACTAATATCAATGATTCTGAGAAAGAAATAGCCTATCTAAAAAGAATATGACTCTAAACCATCATGTCGAGCATTAATGCGTTTGAGCTGAAACTGAAGAGAATGAACAGCCGCTATAACGGCAGCGCTTTTCTAGCTTATTAAGCTCAACCAAACGCTTCTTATATTAGATTAATCAGATATAGACAACATAAAAGTAATCTTACAACGTGCATCTGCAGAAAAGGACGCGAATGCGCACATGAACTTCACGCGCTAGTCTGAGTGTTCTCGCTAGTTTCTCTGTGGATCAGCTGATACACGGGGAACTAAGCACAGATCATTTACAGCATTCTATTTCCATTGTGTTCTCATTATAATGCTATAGGCTATGACAGATTGGCGCTGCACATCTTGCACTAACCATTCAATGATCACAGTGATTCCAGACATCACTGCAGTGCACGCCTCAGTTTCACTTTATTTCGCCGCGGTCAGGAGATGTGCTGTATACGCTAACCAATCAGACCTCAGCTACCGCGCAAAACGAAGCAATAACCAATAAAAAAAGAGACAAATATATTTTTTTCAGGGCGATCATCGTTCTCATGATCGATGATCGCTGTCATGTTCGAGTACTCGATTACTCGACCACTGTTGCACATCCCTACTTAATACTTCTTTTTTTTTTTTAGAAAAAAACACTGTATTTTTCTTATATTTGACCTTTATTCCACATCGCTGTCTCCACTGTCCTTTGAACAGCTCGTTTGCTTCCTGCTTCTGTGAAGCCCATCCCTCCGAAAAAACGCAATGGTCTTAGATTGGTTAGATGGCCAAATGTAGTTTGTAATTCTGCAACAGCTCTCTCTCTTTCGTAATGACTGCTACTTTGTTGCGTGTTCGCGGGGGCAGTGTTTATGTTAATAGCAAGGGTTTATGATGTCACCAACCCGGGAAGAAGCTTGTTGTAGTCCAAACCAGACGTTTTTGTAGGCAATAAACTGCCATAACTTTAAAAGACAATATCTCCGTTTGCATTGAACTTTCAGCGCTGTAACTTTGCAGATACTGTTTATGCTCAAGCAGCAATATTACACACTAAATAAAGTAAAAAAAGTGAAATCGCATGCAACCACCCCTTTAACTTTTGGCGGTCGGATCAAATAATGAGGTGAAAGAGACGTCACCTTTGGTTCAATCGTCACTCTGGACATGATGATTGCATTGTGGGATGCATTGGGGTGGGATTGCATCATGATCTATTATTATTGTATCATAAAAGTATGTTCTATGTTTGGCAACAGTTCTTCTAACTCTAATTGATGGAGTGTGTAGCTTTTCATTTCTTAAACAATCATGTAGGAAGACACATCATGGCCATATTCCAGCACGACAATGTCAAGATTCATCAGACTAGGGTTGGGCGATGTCTCCTAAATTGGCAGTTGACGATGTTTACAGTAAAACATTGTGATGGTCGACGATAACGTCGTTTGGGCTTTCACTATATCGCTTTTATTATATCTCTTTAAATAAATACTATTTTCTACTTAAAACTATCATTTCGTTATTTTTACTAACCCAAATAATGACTCGTCCGCTAGGCTGCATGTGAGGGGAAAAATATCTTCCTTCCACTTAAGAGTTGAGCTCTTTTTATTTTAATATATCTCTTTACATAAATACTATTTTCTACTTTAAATTTTTTTTTCCGTTATTTTACTAACCAAGTGTTTTGTATGTGAATGCTGTTCAACGTGAATATTACCAGTGAAGTACAGAGCTTTGTTTAGCCTAGAAAGGGGTCAGATAGCACTTTTTTTTTTATTCTGTTTTGCGATCTGGTCACTCGATTTTCCGTGAATTTTAACACTAGTCCATTTTATCCCAATGGACTTTTCCCAAATCTTCACTCACGTCGCACCCATGCTCGCAGGGGATTATAAACGTTTCTTCCTTTCGTTTGCTTATAATTAAGTCTATTATAACTATTCACATCCTTTACTGTGGTAAAGTATAAAAAACACTGTGGGACGAATACCTTTTTACTTCAAATTTTATTTAACACAGTTTGTTCTTGTTATTAAACTTGGTAAGGCGCGTCAAGTTTATTTGAATAGCGCATTTCACACACACACACCGGTGATTTTAGTTTCGTTTTTCTGGCAGTGAATAATCAAACATTACCTAAATGTCTTGACCCTGTGGAAGATAAAATCCGCTCTTCAGACCTTTTACAAGTGTTGCTTCGCAACATCAGGAGAAAACATGAAGACGAAGATATTCGAGAAGGTGTCTATCCAGCTCGTGTCCCACATTCCTCTCAAAGCGCAGAGCAGTATATGACGCATCTTTGCGGGGAAATAGTATGAATCAAATATTTTTCTAACTGATATTTAATTTTCTTATATTCTTTAGGTTACCATTATTTACTGAAAATAGTTTAGATGTTTTATAGGCTGTAGTGTGTTGTTTCACTGACGGAAGTGCTAAAATAAACACGTATTTAAAATAGCATATATGCATTAGTTATATTCTCAATATAATTTACAGAGCAATCCCTGCTAAGTTTTTAGTTTAACTAATACTATAGAAGAGGATTAGTGTGTGTCGCACTCACAACAGACTAGCAACGGGGCGTGGCATCCCGATGGTGGCGCTCCATCGTGATATCGGCGATATCATCCATCGGCACAACCCTAGCTCAGACTGTGAAAGAATGGTTGTGAGGGAGCATGAAGAACCATTTTCACCTCTGAGGCCAGACCTTAAACTCACTGAAAGTCTTTGGGATGTGCTGGAGGAGACTTTACAGAGTGCTGGACTCTTGCATTGACAATACAAGATCTTGAACAATGCACCTCTTGATGGAAATAAATGCTGTGATGTTATTTCTATGAGGTGGATACATTTTTGGTCGAGATCTTGTATCATCGGGCACTCTACTCCAGCACATCCCAAAGACTTTCAATGAATTTAAGGTCTTTCATGACTATGGGCCAGATTTACGAAACAGGGAAAATTAGTGCAAGAAAAAAAAAAAAACGTAATGGGAGAAGTGTTCCAATCGTGATGCCACGTTCCTAATGCAGTCCCTTGCAAAGCATGCTGGGAACTACAGATCCATTGCCCAGTTTGTTCGTTTCACTCAGCAATGTTAAGTTGAACGAACAAGCACTTATTAAGTAAAGCTGACAATACTCATTTTAGACACGTCATCGATATCAATAAAAAAATGCATTCGATAAACCGTTTTTTTTTCTTCGTCGGAAGAAACCCGAGGTTGCGAAGCAAGTTTGGTTGCATGAACAAAGGCACTCGCTCTCTGGTAACCAAGCAACGTAGGGAGGAACAGGATAACTCCACAAACTTGTTTTACCCGCCTTGTTTATACAGTACTTTCGTATTTTGCGTGCCTCGTTCGTTTGGGGACGTGTTTATACTCGACGCGCTCGCCGTTGTGCTATTCTTGACTTTAGCTGAATCCGAATCGCCCCCTAAACCCTCAATCACTGTTCCCTACTTGAATCCACTAATACAGTTCACTTGAAGGAGTGAATGAAAACAAGTGAGCGCTGTGTGTACATCGGCTGTACACTCGTTATTGCGGTGCAAAGTGGAATAGAATGAGTGCACTCAATAACGTCTACTATAATCTTGGACACCACTACAAATGGTTGTCCCCTCAAATAGCGCCCTATTTAAGGGTAGAGGGGACGATTTCGGATTCAGCCTTTGAAACTACATGGAGAGGTAATGTTACTCTGCATCAGTGCCTTATGACGAAGCATCTAAACGGTAACCGTTACAAAGAAATAACGGAGGCACTGCACCTTAATGTTAAGAGATACATTTTATACTTGTGTTAATATTTTCATTATTTGAGTGTTTTCCATGGTTGTGTTGCCATTTCTGCCTTTATAAGGGGATTATAATCAGAGGAAGGTTACGTTTAAAATAAAAATGTTTAAATGTAAACTAATTTTCTCCTGGTCGTTATTTTAAATAGGTCATAAAAATATAAATAATTATCGATATCAACTGATATGAAACACTTATATCGTCATACAGTTTTCAGCCATATCGCCCAGCCCTAGCCAAAATAAAATGTGTCTTTCAAGCTTTCGCCAGATTCCCAAACATAATTGGAGCAATAAACTGCCCCCACATCACCAGAAAAGCACCATCAACCAACAAATTCAATGATGTAAATAGAAAAGGGTTTCATTCTGTTAACATGCAAATCATTTGGGATGCAAATGTGTTGTTGTTAAACGTCGTTGCACAACTCATTCTGTGTTTGTGAAGTTCCTCTTCTTTGCCATTATTGCTGTGAGGAAAAAACACAATCACGTGATTTTTAAAGGGAAGTGTTGTCACCATATATGGTTCATTGGAGGCGTTTCCGAATGCTAACTTTGAACGAGCATGGCACTTACACACATGCGGGATTTATCAACAATTATTGCTTACTCATTTGTGTAAGAACTGTGTGCGCACGTTTGATAAATACAGATTTTATTGTACTTAGGCACATAATACATTTCATTCATAGGACAAAATATAGAAGCTCTTCTACGCAGTGTTGATAAATGAGGGCCCTGCATCCTATTCTCCTGTAATCCAGAACTGCAGCACAACTGAAAGGTTTATTATTTCGTTTTTGGTGTGAATGGGTCTTCACATTTGTCCAAAAATAGAACTTTTTTGTTATATAAAAACAAACAACCAATCAAGCCCATCCCAGGTGAAAAAAAGTAATGCAAAGTAACGTAACGCATTACTTTTCTAACACAATTTAAGGGAGTAACACAATATTGTAATGCATTACTTTTCAAAGTAACTTTCCCTAAAGCGGAGTATTCTTCACTAATGTTCTGCTGTTTACAGATGAGCACATACAGTACAAGTAAAATGACACAGAAGAAACAGGAAGCGTGCAGGCTTTAAGACAAATGCAGCAGAATTACACAGTGGTGTGGAAGAGCTTCAAGTGAGGGGGCACTTCAAATTAACAGCTGTGTGTGTGTGTGTGCTTCTGGAGTGGTCTTATATGTGATTAGTGTGATCACCACACATTTCATTGTGTGTGTGTTTGTTTGAATGACGTGATCTCGGGGTCTCAAACGTGTTGCTGTTCGTTGCTCTCGCCCACACGTAATTACATAAGCTTGCCATCTGCTGTCACTCCAGTACAGTGTTAAAACACACAGATGCATCTCACCCCAACACTTACTATTTCTATGCAGTATGCATTAATATGTAATTTTTCTGTATGCATAGAGAAGGTGCATCTGTCAAAATGTGCACCGAACAACCAGAGACTGTATCCCACAATGCAATGCATTTCTGGTGTGGTACTTGAACCAGAAAGTAATATTAGCATCTCTGTCTAGATTGTTTGATCAGACAGCCAAATGTAAATATATTTTAACACTAAATGCAATTAAAAATGCTTGCTCAGTGAGGTCATGTGACCTCAACACTACAAACTGCATATACACCGATCAGCCATAACATTACGACAGCATCCTAATACTGTGTTGGTCCCCCTTTTGCTGCCAAAACAGCCCTGACCCGTCGAGGCATGGACTCCACTAAACCCCTGAAGGTGAGCTGTGGTATCTGGCACGAGGTTAGCAGCAGATCCTTTAAGTCCTGTAAGTTCATGGATCGGACTTGTTTGTTCAGCACATCCCACAGATGCTCGATTGGATTGAGATCTGGGGAATTTGGAGGCCAAGTCAACACCTCAAACTCATTGTTGTGCTCCTCAAACCATTCCTGAACCATTTTTTCTTTGTGGCGGCGCATTATCTACTGAGAGAGCCACAGCCACCAGGAATACCGTTTCCATGAAAGGCTGTACATGATCTGCAGCACTGCTTAGGTTGGTGGGACGTGTCAAAGTAACATCCACAAGGTTTCCCAGCAGAACATTGCCCAAAGCATCACTGCCTCCGCCGGCTTGTCTTCTTCCCATAGTGCACCTGTGCCATGTGTTCCCCAGGTAAGCGACACACACACACCCGGCCATCCACGTGATGTAAAAGAAAACGTGGTTCATCAGACCAGGCCTCCTCCTTCCATTGCTCCGTGGTCCAGTTCTGATCCTCACGTGCCACTGTTGGTGCTTTCGGTGGGGTCAGGGGTCAGCATGGGCACCCTGACTGGTCTGCGGCTGTGCCGCCCCATAGGCAACAAACTGTGTATTCTGACACCTTTCTATCAGAACCAGCATTAACTTCTTGAGCAGTTTGAGCTACAGCAGCTCGTCTGTTTGATCGGACCACACGGGCCAGCCTTCGCTCTCCTCGTGCATCAATGAGCCTTGGCCGCCCATGACCCTGTGGCCGGTTCTCCACTGTTCCTTCCTTGGAGCACTTTTGATAGAGACTGACCACTGCAGAAACCACCTTGTCAAACTCGCTCAAATCCTTACGCTTGCCCATTTTTCCTGCTTCTAACACATCAACTTTGAGGACAAAATGTTCACTTGCTGCCTAATATATCCCACACACTAACAAGTGCCCGTGATGAAGAGATAATCAGTGTTATTCACTTCAGCTGTCAGTGGTCTTAATGTTATGCATGATCGGTGTATAGTATATACCATGCAGTAAGCCGGATGCTAGTATTATATGCTAGTACTACATGCTTTGCATGTTAAGTCACATGCTCATTCACATGACATGAGTTTGCCATAAATGTGTGTGTGTGTGTGTGGTGCTGATAAATGAGCTTGGAAGTGAAACACACAGCTGAAATGATGGAGTGCACTGCTGGTCTGTCGGTTAATGATCTGGGCTGGTAAAATAAAGGTCTCATGCAGGGCTAGAGTTGCTGAGATACGACCCCCATCGTATCTGTGAGAGAGAAACAAAAGCTCCAGGGAAGCTGTTTTTGCAGCACAGCGCTTTTGAGCAAAAGGCCTCGAATACATGACAAATCCTCAAAATAACAAATAAATTAGTAGCTTATATGCTAATATATCTCCTGTTCTTCAGTTGATCTAGATCTGTTATAAAAACAATTATTTTTGCAATTGCATTCATAGTGGAACAGAAATTACAGCTTGGTTTCCATTTATATTTTCAATACATTTTATCGGCCACAAGGCCAGACTCTTCTATCTAAAAGGTCTGGGCAATAACACATGTGAATAATATCTGTGTTTATAAAGCTCAAATCCATTGACCGTGTTGAATCTTTTCGAACGGCTGCAGGCGACGTCCTTCACGTCAATACTCTTTCAATCCTCCACAGAATGAGATTTTTGAAAATATTGTCCCCCGCTTGCTTTCTCTCTGCATGTTGCTTTATTTATATATTTCATGAATGCTTCAGATTTGTCACAAGGGCACAGAGTGGGGAAAAAACCTTAATGGTGTTGCACATGAGAGGAGAGGAGCCAGGGGTTTTTAAGATGCCAAGCGTGTGTTTAAAAGAGAATGAAAACTGGATAATGGAAACTACCGCCCACTTCGAGCCACGACATGTGCATGTGTGGGGGTGAGAGCAAGACATTTGTTTGAGTGATGGAAAATTATACTGACGCACTTTCATTCATATGTTTATCAGTCTGTCTCTGCTTCAGAGTTTGAGTATTTTTCTACCAAACTGAAACTATTCTTACGTAAACTGTCAAATTCAGTTCAATGCGACAATTTACGTAAGAATGGTTGCTTGAACGGTTCGCACACAAACTCATTCTGCTCCAGTGTGATGATTGAGGCTCATTGTGGAGTCTGGTGGCTATTATGAGCTCTGATACGGGGAAATACAATAACAGTCTTTATTCAATAGCGGCGTATTTAACCAGTCAACCAGTAATAACGGATTACAGCCAACTTATGCTGATTCATATAAGTGCAATATCTCAGACGTGCGTGTGTTAAGAAATCAAACGGTCCGCGATTAGATTAGTTATCTTCAGATGATTGTTAAACGGGTTTGATTATTATACAAGACAGGAACTTTGACTTCTTGATGTTTTTATTTGTTTAAAAGTGACCAGCTTTCCTGTAGCTCAAACAGTAGAGCATGCAATGTCAGGGTCATGGGTTAGATTTCGAATGCATGATAATATGTATGCTTTGAATGCGCTGTGGCAATTGGATAAAAGCGGCTACCAAATGCATAAATAACTCGCCCTGTGTGTAACGCAGGCCAGCTCGTAAAGAGTTGTGCGGGTAAACCTCACTCCCCGCACATTAGTGAATGACGGTAGAGGCTGAGGTTTTTAGCATCTTTGTTATCCGGAGCGTGTTCGAGTAATACTTAAAATTGGTGCCGTGACCCGGATGAGAGTGAGGTTTAAGGGCAGGTGGCATATCGGCCGGGCACGCAGTGAATGGGGGCCGTGCATGTTGAGGGCAGGGAACCGAACTCTACAGAGGGAGAACACGATTTCTACTGAAGGGGAACCCCCACCCCGGGATGCAAATTCCACAGACTTGCATTGGATTTGCACTACGCCACTGTTTGGGAGGGTGAGTGTAGCGGACGCTAGTAAAGAGCAATGCAGTTATCATTGTTAAAGCTGTACATTTTGGCTATAAATGTTAATAATAGGGGTGTAACGATACACTCATGTCACGTTTCGATACAAATTGCGATACTGAGCTCACGATACGATATGTATCGCGATATTTTAAGCCAAAATAAAGAGTTTTACTTTTTTATTATTCAAATGATAATATTATTATTATTGTATTATTATCAGGACCCACAAATATTCCCCCATTGCATTATTAAACATTATATTCAACATTATATATAGTCATTTAATGTAGTAATGTCACTAAACTCACGATACGATATGTATTGTGATATTTTAAGCCAAAATAAAGAGTTTTTAAAGAGTTTTACTTTTTTATTATTAAAATAATATTATTATTATTATCAGGACCCACAAATATTCCCCCATTGCATTATTAAACATTATATTCAACATTATATATAGTCATTTAATGTAGTAATGTCACTAAACTCACGATACGATATGTATCGCAATATTTTAAGCCAAAATAAAGAGTTTTTAAAGACTTTTACTTTTTTGTTATTAAAATATTATTATTATTATCAGGACCCACAAATATTCCCCCATTGCATTATTAAACATTATATTGAACATTATAGTCGTTTAATGTAGTAATGTCACTAAACTCACGATACGATATGTAACGTGATATTTTAAGCCAAAATAAAGAGTTTTTAAAGAGTTTTACTTTTTATCATTACAATAATAATAATATTATTATCAGGACCCACAAATATTCCCCCATTGCATTATTAAACATTATATTCAACATTATATATAGTCATTTAATGTAGAAATGTCACTAAACTCACGATACGATATGTATCGCAATATTTTAAGCCAAAATAAAGAGTTTTTAAAGACTTTTACTTTTTTGTTATTAAAATAATATTATTATTATTATTATCAGGACCCACAAATATTCCCCCATTGCATTATTAAACATTATATTCAACATTATATATAGTCGTTTAATGTAGTAATTTCACTAAACTCATGATACGATATGTATCGCGATACTTTAAGCCAAAATAAAGAGTTTTTAAAGAGTTTTACTTTTTTATTATTAAAATATTATTATTATTATTGTATTATTATCAGGACCCACAAATATTCCCCCATTGCATTATTCAACATTATATATAGTAATTTAATGTAGTAATGTCACTAAACTCACGATACGATATGTATCGCAATATTTTAAGCCAAAATAGAGTTTTTAAAGAGTTTTACTTTTTTATTATTTAAATAATAATATTATTATTATCAGGACCCACAAATATTCCCCCAATGCATTATTAAACATTATATTCAACATTATATATAGTCATTTAATGTAGTAATGTCACTAAACTCATGATACGATATGTATCGCAATATTTTAAGCCAAAATAAAGAATTTTTAAAGAGTTTTACTTTTAATTATTAAAATAATAATATTATTATTATATTATTATCAGGACCCACAAATATTCCCCCAATGCATTATTAAACATTATATTCAACATTATATATAGTCATTTAATGTAGTAATGTCACTAAACTCATAATACGATATGTATCGCAATATTTTAAGCCAAAATAAAGAATTTTTAAAGAGTTTTACTTTTAATTATTAAAATAATAATATTATTATTATATTATTATCAGGACCCACAAATATTCCCCCAATGCATTATTAAACATTATATTCAACATTATATATAGTCGTTTAATGTAGTAATGTCACTAAAACTCTGTAAACGTTATTTTTTCCTCACGCATTACTCGCGCTCTCAATACAGGCATCTTTAAGCCGCACGCGCACAGACTCTCCCGGTGCTCGCAGGGAGAATACACCATCTAAAATGCTTTGAATAATCATACTACTAGAACTAAATGTGATCTGGGGATTTAAATGATGTTTGCGCTTTCACTTTAAGGAGTGGTGTTCTGGCAGCGCGTGCGCTTCAGATGATCGATGCAATCAATCACGGTTCTAATCGCAAGAAAGCCGCGTCAAAATGACCATTCCCAAACTGGGGATGTTTAGCTCATCCAAACATGTAAATTCTCATGTTGTTTTTGCTCGATCATTTGAACATCTGTGTTGACTACAGTATGCGCGTCTTTGTGAATCTGTCAAACATATAAAGCCATCATGTCTTTTCAGAAGACTTGGATTTGGATTAAACCACTCCACCCCTCGATTTATGACATTTTTGGGATCTTTTAAGTTTGAGAGGAATGGACTTTAAATGGAAGGACAGAAACATCTCTGGTTTCATAACGTGACTTCCTGCTTGCACAGGGAGCGTGCCTTTTAACCATGGAGACATTTGTGGGAGACGATTCAGAAGATATTTACTTTGGTGCAGATCCTGAACCGTATCTATTTGAACCGGAATACACTGAAGATTAGGTTGTCACGTTGCTTATGTTGACGGCCTATTTTCAGCCGCTGCATCATTGCGCCACTGCACTCATGGGGCGGCAGCAAAGCTCCTTGATTATTACACAGGAATGAGAGTATAGTTCCTGCCATATCGGCCTATATTTTCCGTCAGTCTTAGTATACGATGTAGCTACAGAAGAGTCAAGTTTTAAAGAGGAAAAATATCGAAAGTCTTTGGTCATTTTTGAGCGAGATGCTAATGGTCTAATCAGATTCAATGATGTATGCTAAGCTATGCTAAAAGTGCTACCGCCAGAAACGGAGATCGGCTAAATGGATTCGAAAACGGTAAAACTCAACTGTTCAACTCTAGGTGAGCTGGAATATGAGCCTATTTTCAAAAATAGTGGCGTGTTCCTTTTAAGTAAATAAAATAAAATATAGAAAACTTAAACTTATTTTATTTGGGCTTGTTGCTAAACATTTTTGTTTAGTTTAACTTTTATCTAACAATTCTTCTTCTTAATAATTTTTATTTTCAGAATTGCGTGATATAGTCGCAGTTGTGAGTTATAGTAACAATTGTGAGATATATTAACTCGCAATTGTGAGGAAAAAAAGTCAGAAATGCAAGATAAAAGGTCGCAATTATCATTTAAATTGTTTTATTCCATGTTGGAAAGAAGCTTCCATAAAAAATAACTACAATAAAAACTATTAGCGTACGTCCGGTTTTTCAGACACAGGGCTTAGATTAGTCCAGGATTAGGCCTTAGTTCCATTTAAGTAGCTTTTATAAACCTTTTATTAAGCCCTTTTTTTAAGATTTATGCCATTTAAATAAAAGTAAAATTCCATCAAATAGAACTGAGTAATCCTTATGTTATTTAATTGAATAATTAAGGATTGTTCAACCGCGGATAAAAATACTAAACATGACAAAAATACAAACTATAATAACATATCAGTGATACTAAAATAACACTGCCTCCAATCACAGTTGTGGATTTCCAAGTTGGAAGTTTGTGACCTACACTTTAAAAAATGTTGGGTTGAAAATGGACAAACCCAGTAAATGGGTTGTTTTAACCCAGCTTTTGGGTTAAATGTTTGCATAAAACAACCCAATTGCTGGGTTAGTCCATTTTCAACCCAACTTTTTTTAGAGTGTATAAGTTCCGCTTTTCCAAGTAGGAAAAGTTGACGCAGCAGAGTCATTCATTCTCAGAGATATTTATTCCACGTTTTTAATAAGGCTTGGAAAGATTTCATACCACACCACAACGGTTTCCATGTCAAGAAAAAGGGGGAAAAAAGGTTTTTGTACAACTGTAAGCATTTTCTCACATTTTTTATTTTCCCCACAAAACTGCAAGAATATCAACAAATGTCAACAAAAGTCATCTGCAGTACCACGTCAATGATGATCAACATTCTACAGAATCTCCACATCAGAGAATCAGCAAACACAAGTCCCAATATATAGATATAGATATAAGAAAAATATAACCACTCACTTGAGAGGAAAGAATTATACACAAAAAGATGTCAGCACTTGAGATGGAGTCACAGAGTTGGTTTCGCCCTTCAGTCATGAACCTGTGCGAACGCTGAACGATTGTGTTTCACACAGTACCACTAATAAAAGATCTCATGTACTCCAGCAAGCATCACGAAGTAGCAAAATGTAAACATCAATGTGAGTCTACGATAGGCAGCAACATTGACATTCAACCCAGAGCTCCTACAAATGTAGCTGTCATGTTCATAAACCCACTTAATGAAGAGAAACCGGGAAAAAAGGAGAAATCACCTTCCAGGGCTAGATTTATTAATATTTCACAGGGTCTTTCAAGCATCATGTTTTTGATCTCAACGAATGAAATCTAAGCCTTTCCTGACAAACCGCAGCTGCTTCCTAATGTACCGCAATAAATCTGAATAATCTCTCCGCCTGTGTACCTGTAGCGAAAACACCAAAGCCTATTACCAAAATAACACGCATGTTATATATCATCTGGAATATTACACAGATTTATGATTTAATATACGACCCCTGATTTATGTTATAGCAGTAAACAAAGGGAAAGGATGAATTATGCTGACCACAGTATTTTCTCTGAGCCTTTTAGCGAGATGACGATGTTTTAAAACCTTACAAGATTAGGTTAGACTTTATTTGAAGGTGTCATTGTTACAGTGTAATCATATATTTAAGTACTAAGTAATATTTCGTAATTACATGTACTTACTATAGGGTTAGGGTAGGATTAGGGTTAGTTGCATGTAATTATGCATAATTTACTGTTATTACTATGTGTAACCCCTCCTGTTCAAACCGCCCGCTCTAAGCGGGACTCGAACCCGGGTCCGTCGGCATGAGAGTTAGACGCTCTAACAAGGAGGCTAAAGGCTGCAACCTCTAGCGTCAGTCGCTAGAGCGTCTCTTGAGGTCAGAGGAGTGAGGTTTACTCACACAGCGACTACTAGCTGGCCTCCGTTACACTCACCCCCTAAACCTCACTCCCATACGGGTCACGGCACCAATGTAACCCCTCCTGTTCAAACCATCCGCTCCAGGCGGGACTCGAACCCGGGTCCGCCGGCATAAGAGTCGGACGCTCTAACAAGGAGGCTAAAGGCTGCAACCTCCAGTGTCAGTCATGTCTCTTGAGATCAGAGGAGTGCGGTTTACTCACACAGCGACTACTAGCTGGCCTCTGTTACATATGGTAAGTACATGTAAAATAATGTAACAAGGACACTGTAAAATAGTGTGTTACCCAAGATTTTAAAACCTTATTCTGTCGATCGTTACATATAAAACACAATCGCACGTTCTCTGTTGTTGCGTCAGCAGTCCGTTCATCTAACACACACTATCCTAATCAGGCACGATGTGACATGTTTCAAACGACAAACAATTTGTCTGCTCACACTGACCTGATAAGGACATTTGGTACCGAATATGCAGTTATACGTAGTAGCATATTTGGACCAAAGAGATGTCGCAACACTGCAGAAATAGACTTACCGGAAGTGATGGCTTTATCGTGTCGCGCCTGGTTAGGAGACTGTTTACACTGGAAGTGACGGTCATGGATTTATCATCATATACTCATTATTATAATGTTAAGTATTGCTACAACATATAGTTAGCTGGTCAGTACTTAATTAAATATATAACAAAAATAAATTCATAAAACAGCAAATAATTCAAATGCATGATAGTTTCAAATAAAATAAAATAATAAAGTGGCTGACGTAGGGCTAGATATGCAGATTATGGACGCTTGTTTCTTCCACGGAATATAAAAAGAAAAAAAGATAATTGCGACTTATCTCAATTTCCTTTCTCGCAATTGCAAGTTTATATCTCACAGTCACAATCTTCTGACCTTTTTTCTCAGAATTGCACGTTTTTTTGCGAATAATTGCAAGAAAGAAATACCGTCAGAATTGCGAGATGTAAACTCGCAATAACAAGAGAAAGAAAGTCTTACAGAGGACCTATCATGCCCCTTTTCACAAGATGTAATATAAGTCTCTGGTGTCTCCAGAGTGTGTATGTGAAGTTTTAGCTCAAAATACCCCACAGATCATTTATTATAATTTCAGTTTTTCTGAAAACTCAGTTTTTGTGTGTGTCCCTTTAAATGCAAATGAGCTGCTGCTCCCCGCCCCCTGTCCAGAAGAGGGCGGAGCCTTTACTTATGCTTCAGATACTCCAGCAACAACAAAACTGGAGAATGTCACGCAGCCAAAATGTCAGAAAGTGTCAGTAGCGCGTTCAGCATTACATGTTTGAACCGGAGTCGGACACTGATGGAGACGTTATAACTTTACTGCAACTGGACATTTCTGAACGGTTAGTTGATACATTTATGTAGTTGTTGTGGAGTTAAGTTGACTAGCATGTTAATCTAAAAAAATGTGTGCACTTTGCGAACTGAAGCAGTCTGGCATAAAATGATTTGCACAAATATATAACACTTTAACGACTTTCTTTGCCACATTTCCTTCATAAATGAAATTCAACCACAGTGTCCTCAGTGGCTCGGATGCTGGGAGTCTATGGAAAAAACTCAGTTTTTGTAACTCATTATGTTCATTGGTACATCCAAAATGTGATGCAGAGATTGTATATCTCCAGCTGCTACTGCGAGGAAACAGAAATGGTGGACTGTGGCTCACTCAGGGCGGGATCATCACCAGTCGTGGGCGGGGCTTATTCTTAATAAGAGAATTTATGATTTATGGGGATTATAAAAAAGGAGTGAGGGGATTTTTACCATCATAGGCTTGTTGTTTACACACACTGTGTTCAAACCTTTAAAAAAGATTGAATTTTTCACAATTTTGCGTTAATACCTCGCAATTGAGTTGTGAGATAAAAAGTCGCAATTACCTTTTTTGTTTTTTTATTCCGTGGCGGAAACAAGCTTCTGTGGTTTTTAGTGTGGACTGAAGCATTGATTTGAATGCGAGTGATGATCTAGTTTTGAAGCGGTGCGACTGTGTCCGGTCTGTAGACGTGGCCTGAATCCCCGAAATATGACGTCAGAGACAAAGGAAGATTTCTCATGTACAGAAACAAATGATTAGAAAACCTCATGTAGCACAAATATTGTCTAAAGCCGATGTGCTTTGTATATGCGTATGGTTTGTATTGCTTTGAGTCCCAAAGTCTGGTATATTTATAATATATATTTATAATATATAAAAAGAATACTCATCACCATAAAAACGATTCATGTCATTGTTACGAAAAACACATTTCAGCACACCTTCTCCCTCCCCTCCCCCCTTTGGCACTAAAAGCTCTATTAAGATAAATATTACTTGTAAATTTCTCTTTTTGTTTTTCATATAATTGCTAGACACTTGAGTAGCCTCACATTCATCTAAGCACGTTCTGTACACAAGGGAATGGTAAGAAAAGACATCTTTAGACTCGTAAAATCTTCTGTTATTTCATCCTCGTGTAATCGGTGTAAAATGACTGCTATTGTTCAGATTTAACAATGAGCCACTGTTAAAACTTTACTAGACTTGTTGCTGTCCGCATGCCCTTGATATTTACACAATCAATAGGAATGATCAATCAAAATGATTAGAATGGCTTCATGGTGAAAACATAACTCATATTATTTATGATTCAAAACCTAATGATAGATAGATAGATAGATAGATAGATAGATAGATAGATAGATAGATAGATAGATAGATAGATAGATAGCATAAAAAGCCCTTCTGCTAGAGAAAAGTGTGCTTTAAAGTCAACATGAAATGGCATTGCAGCCCATTATAGTCCTACTTCTGTAATGTGACAATTTGTACATTGTTCAGAGGCAGAGCAAGTTATTTTTCTTTGGACTGACGTGCACAGATACATTTGTTCAAAATGACACCAGGAACATGTTTTAAGAAAGTAAACAGGGTGCATTTTCGTTCCATGTTGACTTCGACTGGACCCAAATGTTGTTGACGCAGTGATCTGATTTGCTTCAGCTCAATGATGAACCACAGTGAACTCGCTTGTTAGGGCTGATGTCATGTGACTTCACCCACTACCATGTTACAAAGATGAATTTGTGTGTGTAGTTCATGTGAAAAAAGTACCATGGTATTACCATCACTCTAACACGGTACCACGATGTTTTGGTAAGGTGTGTTACAGGATCTGGCCCCAGAGTTTGGTCCCACAATTAAATCTACAAAAAATAATCTGCAGGTAAATGTTATGAAAACATGCCCAGGTCACAGTTCACCCCAAAATTAAATTAAATAAATAAATAGATCTGATTGACTGAATAAATGAATTAATGCATTGTTATAAATGCATTGAATAAATAAATCTTTATTTATTTAATATAAATAAATAATGAAAGATGTGTGTTACTTTAAGAGAGCAAACATACATCTGTGTTGTTTTATTTTCTTTGTTTTTTAAGGTTTAATTTTATAATCATTAGTCATTTATGTAGTTATAATTTGATTTATCATTTAAGCACTTATTAATTACTTCATAATATTATTATTCGATTTATATAATTTTTGTTTATATATTGATTCATCATTTATTATTATTAATATAATTTTATATTTTGATATACTTATTTCCATGCTCTTGTGATGCTTGCTATTGTTGTGTAATCTTATGATTGTGTGTTATCAAGGGATGTGTAAAGGCCCTTTCACACCGGACGCGTAACGGAAAAGCGAATATTTCGTGTGCAAATATTTTGTACGAATAGTTTGCGCCGTGAGTTTGCGACGTTTTAGAACGCCAACATTTCAAAACATTCGCAGCGACAGCTGAGAAAACATGGACACTTTATCATCCAGTGAAGACGAGCTTTTCATTTTATTTAAAAGGTTTTTAAAGAACAGAGAGTCTGAAGGGGAGTGAGCTAATCTTGTACAGGAGCTAAAACCTTATCATGGCCGGTTCCGCACTTACTTACGAATGTCCGTGGGACTATTCAGGAACCAATCGGTCCGGAGCTGCTGTGTTTCCAGTTGAGTCAAAATGTAAACTTTTAAGTGCCACAGTCGTACTGACGGAAACACATTCACTTTCTATAGTAGCGGACACAATTAGGTTTAGAAAAAAATCAACAAGTTTTAACTCAAAAGGAGATGTTATCATTGTCTGCAGCCTGAAATGATTTGCATGTACTCCACAGGAGCTGTAATTTTGTGAGAAATGCGATACCTGGCAAAGGTTAATGTTGATTGGATATAGCTAATGACATATACTGGACATTTCATCACCTTGTATGTGATTGGTTTAAGCCTTTTCTGTCGCTGCGAGAGTTAAAAAAAAAAAGCGTCATTGAAGCGGAAAAAATAAACATCGTTTTTTCGCCGCAGCACATTCGTGTTCGGTGTGGAAACACTCATTACACAAACAGCTGATCAAAAAATCAAACCATTATTCGTGCTTCAAAATTGCTTCCAGTGTGAAAGGACCTTAAGAGATAAGAGAATGTCTCTATTTCAAGGTTTTTGACGTCACAGGACGATGTTGACGATGTTTTTGCTGTGGTATAATAACACTTGTTGAGTCTGAGCACTGAAACATACACAACTAAGATTTTCTTCATTTTTATTGAAAATAAATAACTTTCCAATCTAATATGTGATGGGAGAAGGGAGTAGAGCGAGTTTGGCAAAAGGCGGATTAAACTCGGGCTACTATGGCTACTGTTAACCCTACAATGTCTTCCATAATTTTCTATGGCCCAACCAGCTGTCAGTGGGCGGAGTTAGTGTAAATAGCATCTGCCAACAAGGCAGGCTTTTTGCACTTAGGTTGTGTGTCCACCAAAGTGTTTTTAGCCAGCTTTGAGCGCTTGATAGCGTTTTTTCAGTTGAGACTCTTTGCTTGTTATGATACGGAGTATCCGCGGAAGTGTTATTAGTATCTGTTTTCACATATAGTTTTTCTTTTCTGTATTGATTGTATATAAAAATGCGATAATGTAAAGTATTTGTTTAAAATTTTGTTCTGTTATTATACAGCTTTTTTTAATCTGTTGACGTTGACGACAAGCAGAATGTGGCGGTTGTTCGGTGTTGTATTTGTCTCCCCCACTGTGATTGGACGGCTGGGTGAAAAGTGGCAGTGATGAGCGCTGCGTTTTAGTCAAAGTTGAACATTCTTCAACTCTCGGCGACCAGTAATGCGCTCATGGCGTTCTAAAAAAGCGCCTCTCCCATTGAAAACAATTGGATACGCCTGCCAGCCGCGTGAAAAAACGCTTTATTGGACACACAGCCTTAGTGTACATTTGACACTATTAATCATTACGCCTAAAATCATTGCATTTCAAATAATGACCTCCTATGATCCTAAAATAGGTTTCATTTTCTATGAACATAATTTTGGGGTGATATATAATCTTGACAGGTTTCATGAGATTCACCCATGTATGTTGTGTTCCTGAAAAAGGCAGGTAGAAAGATAGGAAAGAAAAACTGGAAGAATTGAGAGAAACGGGAGAGAAGAAGGAGAAGATCATGGACAATGACTGATGTGTCTGAATATGGGTCTGTTTGCTCTCTCACACCGTCCTGTGGTACATCAAACGAAGCACTTAGTTCAAAGATTGCGTTTGAATCTCGGAAAGCATCGGGGACGTCACCTCGGACTCTTTAATTATTACAGTGTACCAGCAGTCGTGTGCGAGTCAACGATTATGCAACATGTAATTATACAGGCTTTTCCCTTTGCTGCCGTGTCTTTTTCCAGCCCTTAATAATCTCATTGTTTGATGATGAAAGTAGCAAAAAAGGCTTGTAATGTCCGTGTATGGGAACATCCCTGTGACGCGGGTGGATCTCCCTGTGTGTTCGTCCGTCCACCCCCATCCTTTCGGGGGCACACCAACATATTGTAGTCATAGAAACAGCACTAATTAGATGAAAGCCATGTTTGTTTAAGGCCACTACCAAAATAGACCAACGGAACGCCAAACTAGACGAACGATTGAGATACTACTGCAGGTCTGATGTTGGAGATATTTCTCTGCAGGGGCGGCAGAGCCCTGTTTTGCATTGGTCCGAAGGTGAGAACATGTAAACACACACACTCAAGCCGTGTCCGTCACCGCCAGCATTATTTACGCCGTTCGGCACTCCATTCTTCAATTGTGTTGTCCGCCGTGCTGGTCCTCATAACGAAGACGAACTCTGGCTGTAGTGTCGGAGCACCAGGCACTCGTATTTTGGGACGGGCGGAAGTGCGGACGTCTCGGTATCCGAAGCGGGAGAACTTGGCGAGGCGCTACCCGACCCGACGGAGTCCCTGAAGGGGGAGGGCGGAGTCAGCGCTAGCAGTTCCTCGAGCTCCGGCTGATTGGACGGCGACTCCAGAGCCGAGGACACGGCCACCTTTAGCTCCTTCCCACTGGTCGTGGGAGACGTTTTGAGCCGCGATGATCCGGGAAGGTGGCAGGTCGGGGCGGGTCGACCCACGTTAGGCTCCACCGGTGGGAGGGGCTGGATCTCTGCGTAGGTCGTCATGGTGGTCGGCATGGAGATCTCTCGGGACAGGCGGTAGGGCGGAGGGCAGCAGGGTTCCTGTGCGTGAGCAGAAGCGCTGGTGGACAAACCCACAGAACTTCCTGGAGGAGAGTTGGTGAGCATCATGCTGTTGAGCTCGCTGATGTTGGCGGTGAAGCGGTTCACCACGCAGCTAATCTGCTCCATCAGAGAGCCCTGCGACGCGCTCCCGCCGCACGACGTGTTACCGCGATGCGGAGGCTGACACATGTACGTGGAGACGCTCATGACCTGGGAGTCATTGCTTTGCGCTAAAGAAATACTCGCTCTTTGGGTCACAGTGCTGATTGGCGAGGGTGTTTGGGGCCGGTAGGTGATGGGGTAGCGCTCCTCCGCTTCGGTGACCTCGTAGAGCATCTTGTTGTTACTGTTGTCGGTGTTGATGTCGCTGCCTCCGCAGTAGCGTCCCTCAGACGTTTTGGAGAAAGGTTTGATCACGGCCGTCTGATTGCTTTCGCGCTTCTTGATGTGGAAGGAGAGACGCTGCCACAGGTGGCTGCCTTTGGAACTGCACTCATTCTGGGCCCAAGTCACCGACTTCCCATTAGAGCTGAAACGGCAATTCAAATAATATTTACAGTTAAAAATGGTTGCAAAAACTATCTATCTATACAAACTATGTAGTATGATCTGAACACAGAGATTATGTGGTAAACAGTCAGGCAGTGTAATCAGACACACTTAAAGGTGCAGTAAGAATTTTTTAAAAACAGTGTTGAAAAGTGGATACCAAAACACACTTGTAGCCAATCAGCAGTAAGGGGCGTGTCCACTCATGATGGGGGAGGAGAGAGAGCTCAGTGCACAAGACAGACATTAGCAGAACGACTATAGAAAGAGAGAGATAGCAGAGAAAATACAAAAGCGGGAAAGGCCTGGGGAATCAGTAACTCGGGCAAGAGGCTGAACCCGCGTTAATATATCAGAGAAGCTGTCCAGCGCTGGAGAGAACTTAAGGAGCGGGATGGCCTGAAAACGGATGCGGCGGTTGCTTTATTTCTTCTGGTAATGAGAGTACTGTTAATTTTACTGTTTTTCACAGAACTAAGATATGCTGTATTTTGCCTGAATATACTCGTGCGTCATCGTCACTTGTTTGTTCATTTGCATTACTATTATTATAAGCCTGGAACTTCTAAATCTCCTCCACCGCCCGTTTCAAGCATCCGCTCCCAAAGTATGTCCGAAAAGTGACATACGTTTTTTTTCCTTTGGTTCCCCTTTTAATGATCACTATAACCATTTAATCTTGTCACATTCATAATATATTAGTTACTTGGACTATTGTGCTGTGTAGCGAGCTGTTCATGAAAACAGTGTTTGTTTTTTTGGGATGGACGGGATGATTTGCCTTGGAAGGAGTAGAGGAGCTAAATGACAATTAACAATTAAATAAAAATTAACCTGAATTATCATAGTAAAAAAAAAAGATTCCGCCTGTGTTGCATGGCGTGTACGCAGGGCTTGACATGAACTGTTTTTCTCATCAGTCACTGTGGCTAGTGGTTTTCCAAAATGACTAGCCACTAGGCCGCAATTTTTACATCGATACCATGTAATAGCTTCACACACTTGCCTTACTATGTTGTATTATTGCATTCTGGTGCCTCTGTTCTGCAATACAATGAGATAACTCCGCATGTATCTGTATATATGTAATAAGCGCTGTTTGCAGAGTTATTAAAAGCTACGTCCGCCATTGCATAGACTCCACTCATGTAAACAAAAGCGATAATGGCGCACAATCTGACGTCAAACAAAGGAGAGAACGTTGCACACTTCGACTTAACAAGCCGGTTTCACCGTCCACACAACAACACTGTAACCGGAGTTTCTAAAAATCTTCACCCTGGCCAGAGTTTTCAAAAAAGTCCGGTTTTAGTAACCGGATACTGCGTTTGCGTGTGGACGAACAGTAGGGGTGGGAGAAAAGGTCAATGCATCGTGATTCGTTATCCAACGATTCAGAATCGATTCTCAAAAATTCAGAATCGATTCTGTGTTCACTTCAAACGACCACTTCACTTCAAACGACCACTGTCACCACGCAGTTTTACACAAGCGCCTCCTCCGTTTCTCTGGCCGCTCTGTGTCTGCGCTCGCTGCGGCTGCCTCCCCATTTCAAAAATGTATTTTGCTTATTAAATGCAAAGTTTTTAATTTCAAAAGCATTTCTAAATTAAGTTAATGTTTCCAACAAACAAAATTCTGAGCCAAAATAACGAAATGGTGCTCAAGAAGGCTATAAGGCACACACACCGGCCCTGAACTTGGAAACAGCGTCTATTGAGCGGATTATTGTGCTTTTAATTTTATCAAACACGTCCTGCAATTTAGCCAAAATGGAGAGTGCATTTAACAACAATCACAGATTGTGCTGAATCTGACGTTAAATGCATGTTTGGGGAGAAATGACAGCGCGCTGTGAAGGGGATAAGTTGCGCTAGACGGAACGCGGGTATAGTTTATAATAGTTTTACCTCATATCTTCTTTTTATAATCCTTGGGGAAAATGAAAATATAAAATAAGATGAATATCACGCCCTAAAGTATAAGCAGACTACATTTTTGTTTAGTTCTCTGGCCATTGTCTCTCTCTCTCTCTCTCTCTCTCTCTCTCTCTCTCTCTCTCTCCTGAAACTTAGCCTAACGTTATAGCCTACATGTCCTGAATAATGAGAGGCTAAGGGAGGATTTCATGCACTTAGTCAAGACTTTCAGAAAACAATTTCAAATTGACGTAGGTTGTTGTGCTTTTACAGTGTGTAAGTGAATGTTGTGATATTACTGATCATGTGAAGATTTTGCAGCGGCGCCTCTGTGAATACATATTAGGGGAAACACTGGAGTGAGGGGAGGCGGGATTGTGTCACTCACTGTCGGAAAGATGGGAGAGAGAGAAAGCACAGCTGGTTTTGTGTGTCTATTCTGAGGAAAAATAGTATTGGAAGCATGTAGGTGGAGGCATCAAGATAGGGGTGTGATCCTTTTGGGTAGGGGCGTGTTTGTTTAGGTGATTTCAAATACCAACAGCATTTACCAGAAATCGCTTACTGCACCTTTAATACATTCATTTCTATAATCACAGGTCGTCTAAGGAAAACACTCTCTTTTATGGATGTCAATAACTTAACAGCGCCATCATTACCACACAAACGAGTGTCGTTACAACAGCAGGGCAACTCGTTTCATTTTCACAGAAACATAAAACCTCAAATGTTAAGACATTATTCTTTTCTTGCTATGAACATAAATGCAAATCTAGTAAACACACACCTGAGCGTCTCCCCTGATGAGCCTCGTCTCTTCCATAGGTTGACCAGGCTGCTCGAACGGCTGGCGGCGGATGAGGATTTTCCGTCTCCCACGTGCATGCGCACCACCGTCGACGTAGTGAACGCGCTGCGGACGTTCCTCTCCGGTTTGGCGAGGATAATGTAAACCTTCGGCACAAACATGCAACACAGAGCCACGGTGGCGCTCAGACTGACGGAGAAGCACATGGTGATGGTCTTGTAGTTCGAGCCGAAGTAAATGGGCACGAAGGCCAGCCAGATGATGCAGGTGGTGTACATGGTAAAGGCGATGTACTTGGCCTCGTTAAAATTGGCCGGGACGTTGCGCGTCTTGAAGGCGTAGAAGGTGCAGCTCATGATGAGGAGGCCGTTGTAGCCCAGCGGCGCCACCACGCCCAAGTTGGTGGTGTTGCAGATGAGGTTGACCTCGCGGATGGACGGGTAGGCGTGGACGACGTCGGGAGGCTCCATCACGAAGAGTGCCACGATGATGCCCAACTGCAGGAGGATAAGAAGGAAGGCGATCACCAGCTGGGCGCAGGCGCTCATGAAACGAGGTTTCTTGGTGCAGATTTTCTTTTTGCTGCCGGCCAGAATCCGAGCGATGCGATTGGTCTTGGTGACGAGGGCCGAGTAGCTCATGGCGGGCGATAGGCCGATGCCCAGCCTCTGCAGGTAGCAGTAGATCACGTGAGGTTTGGCGATCAGACAGAAGGTGCAGAGGTACCCCAGACAGATCCCCGCCAGAATGATGTAACACAGCTCACGACTGGACGACTTCACCACGGGAGTGTCGCGATAGATGATGAAGATGGAGGTGACGAAGAACGTGGCCATCAGGCCCAAGCAGGAGAAGACCACCGCTGCGATGGGCTCGGGGTCGCCCCACCTCAAAAACTCCACTGGGATGGGGTCGCATCCTAAAACAAAGCAAGAGTATTAGTGGCGCTTGTAAGATTTTTTTTCCAAATGCTTGTGATTATTGGAGAATTTTTTTAAACATCATTCTATAGAAGTTGCACTTAAAGGGTTAGTTCACCCAAAAATGAAAATTCTGTCATTAATTACTTACCCTCATGTCGTTCGACACCCGTCAGACCTAATCAGCAGTTTGGATCGCCAAATTTCAGCAGTTTGGCGGTTTGACACGCGATCCGAATCATAATTAGACTCACTGATTCATAACGCTTCGAAGCTTCATGATGCCGTGTTTTGAAATCGTCATCACTATATAAGTCGTTATTTAGGGGTTTTTTGCGCACAAAAACTATTCTCGTCACTCCATAAAGTTATTGTAGAACCACTGTAGTGAGATGGACTTTGTAACGACGTCTTTAGTACCTTTTAAGGGTCTTGAGAGTGTAAAGTGCCATTGTGCCAATGGAGGCCTTTCAGAGCCATCAGATTTCAACTAAAATATCTTCATTTCTGTTCCGAAGATGAACGGAGGTCTGACGGGTGTCGAACGACATGAGGGTAAGTAATTAATGACAGAATTTTTTTTTTTGGGTGAACTAACTCTTTAAATTGATAGTTCACCTAAAAATGAAAATTCTGTCATTTACGCACCCTAAAGTTGTTCCAAACATGTTTCTTGAAGAAATGGGTAACCAAACAGTTGATGATTTTTCCATACTTTGGAAGTCAACGGGGTTCAGCAACAGGTTTCCCAAATCTTCAAACTATCTTACTTTGTGTTCAGCAGAAGAAAGACCTTCATACAGGTTTGAAACAACTTGAGGGTGAGTAAAGGATGACAGAACTATCCCTTTAAAGATGCAGTGTGTACATTTTAGCGCCATCTAGCGGTGAGTTTGCGAAATGCAACCACCCACTGCTCACCCCTCCCTTTCGAAGCATATAGAGAAGCTACGGTGGCCTACACAGGACAAAGATGTCGCCGTCTGAGACTGCAGAGAGTAGCTAGCTATGGCGCCGCAAAATGGCGAGTTCACTGTAAGGAGACCCGCGGTGTATGTAGATAGAAATGGCTCATTCTAAGGTAATAAAAACATAACGGTTCATTATGTAAGGTCTTTATACACCACTGAAAACATACTGTAGTTATGTGTATTATATTTCATTTCTGTCAGTAGATCCTCATAAATATTACACACAGCACCTTTAAGTCCAATTTCTATATGATGATTTAAAAAAAAATACTTATCCAATAATCATGAGCATTTGGAAAACTTTTTGGGTTAACTGTCCCTTGATAATAATAATAAACACTATAAATTGAATCATGCAATAACATATATATATATATATATATGACATGCTAAGTCATAATTGTAAAATAAAATGTTGAAAACATGATTTTAAAAGTCCTCATTATTAGATAAAAGTCAAAAATATGACATGCTAAGTCATTGTGAGATGAACAGTTGAAATTAGGATGTTAAAAATTAAAAATCTTGGATTTAAAGTCAAAATTATGACTTAAAAAAATCTAAATTATGATTAAAAGTCCTAATTATGAGATAAAAAGCTGAAATTAACTTTTTTTTAAAAGTCTAAATTATGACCAAAACACACACCAAGACATTTAAGAGTTTTAATCGTGCTTGTAATTTTTTTTAATGCGCTTTAAATTTTTTGATTCACACTTATAATAATAATAATATTTACATTATTGTTTTCATTTTGTGTAATATATTTTTTTTTTACATGCGTTTTTACATTTTGAAATCAGTTTTTACAACAGAAATTAATCAATCAAAAACTTACTTTAGCTTTTCATCTAGAACAAAATTAATTTCCTATCATCATCACTGTAAAGCTGCTCTGTGTTGTGAAAAGCGCTTTAGAAATAAAGGTGACCTATTTTATAGAGAGTGCACTTAAAATTAGCATTTTTAAAACAAATTTAAAAACCTGTTTTTAGTAGGTAAGCATACTAAATATTGATATAAACATTTACAATACAAATAAAATATTATATATTAAGTATAATATAATACATTATATTACATTAAATATTATAAGCAAATATTTTTTTAAGATTTGTTATATAAATATTTTATACCTTTTAAGAATTGCACTTTTCCATTTGCGGGAAATCACAACTGTATAGTAAATATTGATTTACTATAATCATCTGGTGGATAATAATAACATGCCAAAACTACTATACATAGCAATGCGCTGAAACCACTCATAACCCCCCTTACCCACAATGCCCTGATATCATGGAGGAAGGTGTTGCACTGGCACACATTCATTAAAAAAATGTAAAAATGTACAGTACGTGGTTCTATTTGCTGTATGATTCATCTCGTTGTGTCTGATGGTATAAATAGGTGGTCATAAAGTGTGTGGGCTGAACACAGAGAGACGGATTTGATAAGTTCAACTCAGACGGTTTTGAGGCTGTTAACCTTTTAGCTCAATGACTGTGTGTATTCGTTTTCTCCTGAAATGATTTATTGAAATGCATTTGCTTTCTACGGCACAAACGTTTCTCTTTCTATTATGGGCGATGTAAGAGAGACGCAAACACGCATTTGGCGAATAACTCGGTTTGGTCGTGATTTGGGATCCCAAACGTCACTCCGTGAAATGTTAGATTTGCTGAGCACTTTACAGAATTAGATTTAGTAAACTGAATCGAGGCGGATAAAACGTGTTACTGAACCCTCAACACACACACACAGGCACGAGCAGTGAGTTCATGAGAATCGGGGTCAGGCGGATCTGTGTCATCAATCTGATCTTTACAGACGCAGAGCGCTTTGATCGGTGGCTTTGTGTGTTGGTCGACTCACCGGTGAGGTCATTGGTGGGCCAAGATCCCAGCTCACACGCACGACATGTATACTCGTCAAAAACAAACTCGTTATCTTTACAGGGAGTGCATGTCCAACAGCAGCTGACCTCTCCTTTACGGATCACCTGCAGATGAGACAGAAAATCACATGTGACTTGACATCATAATCTCATCAGGGTTGTAAAGCAGCGCTTCTCGGCCGGCGGGTCGTGACCCTGAGAGGACCCGGTCCAGAAGAAAGCTAACTGTGCTAAATGCACACAGTAACATTTAGGATAGCAAAACAAATCAACTTTTAAGTTTTGACATTTTATGATCCACCAGATGATAATAGTGTCGTTTTATGCTTTCAGTTGGGATATTTCAGGCCATGAAAAATAAATAAATTGTGTATAAAATGTTTTATATATAATAATAATGATAAATATTTGTTTTAATTAATAAACATATATTAAATAAATAAATATAAATTGTGTTTAAAATGTTTTATATATAATAATAAAAAATAAATATGTATATATAATATTTTATTAATAAACATATATTAAATAAATATAAATTGTGTATAAATCTTTTATATATAATTAAAAAATTATATATATATATATATTTTATTAATAAACATTAAATAAATATACATTAAATATAAATTGTGTTTTAAATGTTTTATATATAATAAAAAATAAATATGTATATATATATATATATATATATTTCATTAATAAACATATATTAAATATACATATTTTAATTAATATATGACAAACAGAATTTATAATATTATACTGATAATATTTAAGACCATTAAATATTTACATAGTAAATATAAATATCATATTGACTTTTATAGTATGTAAATATTTTTTTCTAAAATATTTACATATTTTGAAAATGTATCGTATAATATTAAATATTTATTCATTCATTATTTTAATTAATATTAGTTTCAAACGTTTTATTAATATTAAAACATTTTATTACTATTACATATATTAAATATACATATTTTAATTAATTTATTGAATACAGAATGTATATTTGTATAGTTATATATTTATAAATATTATATGTATATAGTTTATCTACTAAAAAATATCTATACATTTTAAGTGTATTGGATAATATTAATTAAAATATTAAATTAATATTCATTCATTGTTTTAGTTAATATTAATTTGAAAATTATATATATATATATATATATATATATATATATATATATATATATATATATATATATATATATATATATATATATATATATATATATATATATATATATATATATATATATATATAATATAATAACATATATTAAATATGCATATTTTAATTAATATATTAAATACATAATTTATAATATTATACTAATACTATTTTAGAAAATTAAATATTTATGTAGTAAATGTAAATAGTATATTTACTATTATAGTATGTTTATTTACTACTAAATATTTGCATATATTTGAAATATATTGTATACTATTAATTCAAAGATTAAATTAATGTTAATTAATTTATTCATTATTTTAATTCATATTAATTTAAAACATTTAACATTTGAAAAAAAAAATTTTTATAATTAATATTTATATAGTAAATGTAAATATTACATGTATTTTTATAGCATGTTTTATAGTGTTTTAACGTCTTTTTATTTACATCAGAAAACAACAAAAGTCATTCTCAGCTGTTTTTTTTTTACTTCAGGACACTAATTTTACTCTCTAGGCATCAGGTGGTGACAATACAAAACCAAAATTGTTTATTGTAAAAAGTTGTTGCAATAAGTAAACCAAAAGTCATTTTATATCATTATTAAGATTACATTAATGTTGACATTTTGGCCTCACCAAAATTACACAGATGTCAACACTGACGGTTGAGCGAAAGGCTCTAATTCTTAAAACTATGAGTAAAACTTCACACGGTAAATCAAATATACCATATCCAGACATTAAATACAGGTTCAAATGCAACTATAAATGTGGTTTGAGCCTTGATGTGAATTATCGGATACAGAAAGCATCAAAATTCATTTATAAATCACTCAAATTATCAAAGCCTGTCCAGTTAAGTGTAATATTAACTGCTCTATCTTTTACATTTTATTTTGGTCACAGCTGGTTTTTGGTTGTGACGTCTCCAATACATTCATCCACACATGCATAATGCAACACAGGATTATCGAGTATGAAACACAGTTTCCTGACCTTGATTTGACCTTTGTCGCAGGGTTCACTGCACACCGATTTGATGATGTCCTCCTTGTTGGGCCAGATCTCGTCGTCATTGATCTGCAGGCCGCTGATGTCCCAGCTGCCCACGTTGGTGTAGTCGTAATAATCCTTCCCCATCTTCTTGAAGTTCATGATCACGTAACTATGAGCCGTCAAACACACAGACTCCAGTCAGATCAAGTACTATTGATTAAGTGCACTGGAATGAAGATGAAGGGTGAATTCATCAAAATGACGGATGAATTGATCCATTCATTGACTAACTGTCTGTTTGACAGATTGATTATCTTATTTATTGCTTGACTAATGGGTGGATTGGCTGATTGGTTTGGTCGTGGCTGAATGAGCGGATGCTCCTACCTCCCTGGCGAATCTCCATTCTCGTCGAAGTAGATGTTTTCCCCGGTCACGCCGGTGAAGTTGGTCTTCATGAGGAACTCCAGGAGCTTGGCGCCGTCGATGGGCCTCATGGCATCGCACAGTCCCACCATGCCAGGACACAGAGCTTTCTGCATGTTATGGAGGCCGTGGGCCATGCTGTAGATGGCGTTTATCACGAAGCCCATCTTGGTGTCCTGAGCGTACTGCTGCCGCAGAGAATCGCGCTCTGAGAGGGGAAGAGATCGGGGTTAATGACAGATAACTCGTCTTTTCCTGCTCGTGCCCTGTAGGCCGGTCAAATGATGAACTGTGCTAATTTGCTTATGTTGTGTGAAACTGATTTCGTGCAGCGGAGAGACCCGTATTTCCATCTCAGAGGGTGTCTTTAATTGGCTCATACGGGGGTCTTAAGCTACTCAGAGGCAAAGGAGGCAGCGTCTCCTCAACACAAAAAAATTGGAAACTGGAAAAGAAAATTTATATTACAAAAATAAACAAAGCAAAGATTATACTAGGGGTGTAACGGTACACGTATTCGTACCATAGACTGTAAAAAAAATATGGACGTAGTGTCCGTGACGTCACCCATAGGATTCGTAAAGCGTAAAGTAGGGTCGAGCTGGCCGTTGCCATCACATCATAATGCTGCATTCACACCAAACGCGAATTGAGCGTCTGGCGCGAGTGATTTCAATGTTAAGTCAATGGAAAGGCGCGTTGACACGCGTCTGGAGGTCCCGCGGCGTGGGAGGCGCGTTACGCGCGGCGCGAAGGACGCGAATCCGCGCGTCCAGTTCGCACGAATGGCGGGAATTGGACGCGAATTGAGCGTCTTGCGCGATACGCGCGTTAAACGCGAATGGTGCTTTTGTGCATTCACACGTTTGAAGCGAATTCGCGTCTGACGCCCGAGTTGAAAAATTTGAACTTTGGCGTCAATTCGCGCCGCGTTAACCAATCAGGAGCCTGCTCGCTGCTGTCACGTGGTAAAGTGACGTGTATGAGAAACCCTGCATAAATTAAAAACAGTACTATTGTGTCACAAAATGTAGTTTTAAGACGTTTTCAGGTGGGAATGTAGTTGTTTAAAGCTCAAATCTGTGGTTTATTTATAAAGAGAGCGCCTATTTAAAAAAAATAATCTTGTGTTTTTGGAGTTGTGAGATCCAGGCTATCACCGGGCAATCACTGCTCATAACCCCAGCGAAGGCAGCCTTTCCTCGGCCAGTCCTTCTGGCGTCTGCCGCTGGCTCTGATGTCCTGTAGTGGTTCGTCTTGTGTGGATCTAACGGGCGATCTTTGCTCTCATGAATATATAATTTGTTGTCTGCCAAATCGTTTTGACTGAGGGCAAAGAGAAGTTTCATAACTTTATATTTTAAGGATATTTAAACATACATGCAGTGAAGATAATGTAGGAGTTGCCTGGACCACATTTGTGTGGCTATTAATGCTTAATATATATGTTTAATGAAAATGAAAAGAGGCAGAGTGGTGTTTTATGACATATTTCTCCTAGAGTGCCTTGAACGCGCGTCAATTTCGCTTCCAGCGCTCGATTTCTACGCGCGTCCAATTCTCTGCTGACGCGCGAATGCATTCAAAATGTACGCGCGTGAAACTAGACGCGGTAGACACGATTTTGATGCTCAATTCGCGTTTGGTGTGAACGCAGCATAACAGACAGTGGACAAACGGCAATCCACCTGTCACTCAAAGTGGCCACGCCCTTAATTATGCAGAACTTTAACATTTACATTTAGTCATTTAGCAGACGCTTTTATCCAAAGCGACTTACAAATGAGGGCAATAGAAGCAACTAGAGCAGTCAAGGGCAACAATATGCAAGTGCTGTAACAAGTCTCAGTTAATCTAGCACACAACATCATTTTTGTTTTTTGTTTTTATAATTTAGACAGACAGACAATGAATAGATTCCTAAGTGCTATTCTTGATTGGTCAGGTGTTGCTGGAAAAGCTGTGTGAAAAGAAGGGCAAAATTAGCCGTCTAGACCAAAACCACCGTTTGTCCCAGACTGTAAACATGTTTATTTCTGCTGTAAAGTTGGGCATTTTAACATGAGCTCAATGAGATTCTGCTCCTTCTGGAGTCTGTCTCTAGTGGCCGATGAACTGCAGTTTAAGTCACTTCCATATTGGCTTCAAGAGAAACTGTGGGAGGTGCCGCTTGATTTGTACCGAACCGTTTCGGTGCAGGGCTTCCGCGTGTGTACCAAACGGTGCCGAATGCAATCTTTAACAGTTAACAGTCGGCTTGTTTTAAGTGCAGAACACACTTCAATCTGAGTTCACACATGAACATAAAGTATTCAGTCCATTTTATCATGAAATCCAAACGATAAATGCCGTTTTGACGCTCTTTAACGTGACATGACTGATCACTGTATAGCGGCAGCGGCGCGCGAGTGAACGCGATCATCTCTTCCTAAAGAATAAACCGGAATTCATATCTGAGGGTATGCAGAGGATACATTACAACTTACTGAAATGTATCATATGTGGTGTAATCGCTAAATCAGTGTTTCAACGGCGGAAAGACGTCAATAAAACAGCTTGTAAACAAGGTCACGTAGCATCACATTTACCTCAGAAGTCATTCAGTGTCCACAGCTGTTAGCGCACTAGAGAGATGAACTCTTTCTCTAAATACAGTATATGCACTATATTAGCCTATATATTCATTATATTGTACTGAACCTGTCTTGCCCAGGACGAGCTACAGGACTCTACTCCATCTGTGTTTGGTTCTGAATCTGATCCGGATGCAGTCTTTGACAAAAACATGATTTTCTCAGCTTTTTGCTCAAAATGTAGCTTTTTTTTATGAAACTTACCCACATTCAAGTGTTGATAAAAAAGAAATGCATAAAGCTAGAATCACACCTGCAAACTTGTCACTTTTCGGCGACAATCGCCGTTTTCTTGGTCAATTGGGTCATTAACGTGAATTACGTAAAACCGGAGAGTTTTAAGCGCGGAACACACTTCAATCCGAGTTCCCACACGAACATATTAAGTATTCAGTCCATTTTATCACGAAATACAAACGATAAATGCCGTTTTGATCACATGATCACAGTTCAAGCGGCCGCGCGACGCGATCATCTGTGAAGGCGATCGCTCATCTCTTGCTAAAGAATAAACATGAATGCCCATCTGAAGGTATGCAGGGGATACATTACAACTTACTCTCATGTATATATGTGGTGTAATCGCTAAATCAGTGTTTCAACGGCGGAAAGACGTCAATATAACTGCTTTAAACTAAACAATGTCATGTAACGTTAGCATCACATTTACCTCAGGCAGTCCTTCAGTGTCCACAGAATTTTATTCACTAGAGAAATCAACTCTTTCACTAAATATATGACCTATATTAGCCGTTATATTTATTATATTCTACTTAGCCTGTTAGTGATGTCTTGATTATTTCATGCATGTTAAATAAACCTGTCATGAAAATGACAGACACTGTGTATAAATGATTATATTTCAACAACCAATTGGAGAAAAAAACTATTTTATAATTAGATTTAGAAGTTAATGCAAAAACTGCCTTATGTGAAGTTTACATGTTTGTGTACTGTTTTATTTGAGTGTTGATTATTATACCTAAAATAAATAGCAACTGAATTTAGGCTAATAGTTTGGGCTCTGTTGTTAACCTTTAATATTAATGTGCAAGTAAATGCTCCCTATATAATTTACAGAAATATCTTCAATAAACTTTTAGATATAATTTAATTAATTCAAGGACAGACACTTTTTTTCTTCTTCAGTAAACCACTGTTAAATCTAACAAAAATAAAAAAATAAATAAAAAGCAATTTTGTAAAACTGCTGTCCCGAACCGTCAGTTTTGTGTACCGTTACACCCCTACTGTTATTTTTTGTGTCATGCGTCACAACACTTCCTTGAGTTCCAGGCGTTTCCGTGTTGTAAATAAAATCATTTTTAAAATATTAAATGTGTCATTCTCTTCAAGTCACGCTCAGAAATGTGTCATTTGCATATTAAAATCACACACAAAAAATCGAGCCGGGGGCATATTTTGCATGTGTTGTTTCTACATATTTTGGAACACTTTTAGCACCCAGCCATATCAAAATTCAAGAAGTGTGTTTTTTGATGCACCCTAACAGGCATTCATTCACGGTGCGTGTCCAGTCTGGCGCGTTTACAGTTCATGCCTATGGAAGCTTAACGTTCATTGGAATTCGTTGAAAACACTTGCTTTGCTTTGCTCCGACCGCTCCGTTATGAATAGGGTTGGGTATCGTTTGGGTTTTTTTCGAATCCAGTGCCAAACCGATACTTTTAAAACGGTTCCGGTGCCTAAACGGTGCCTGAACCGATACTTTTTTTTTTTTTTTAAATGGCCACAAAACGAGGTGGATAACATTAAATGGCTTTTTATTTATTTATTTAAATTGAACCATTTATTAAAAGTTTAATGTATACTTAAATGTATGTATATAAATAAATACAAAACACAATTGACTTATTTACAAATTATAATTGACTTATTTACAAATTCACAGTAAAACCTAATAGCCACCTAACCCAACTACAACAAGCCTAATATAACTCTAAATAACAGTTACAGTAATAACAGCAGTAGGCCTAGTCTGTATTCTCGGTATGCTACTAACCAGCTTCGAGCTTCAGCTTTATTTTGAAATATGATCATTTTCTCTGGCTAAATATTTTTGAACGCATCGTCTTAATGTTTCCATGGCGACGCGTCATGTTTCTCACATGACACACAGCAGCCGCAATAGCGCTGACAGCTCAGCTGTATTGGGTTTATTTCGTTTTTTCTTTTTATTCAAAATATTCACAAACTTCTTAACTGTGTCACAAACTATCTGATGTTCAAATGTGTGAGTGAATGTGTGTTAGTTGATCTATAAAGCGCAATGGGCGGCGCTATGTTAGTTTGCGCCTCAGAATCGGATCTGTCGGATTTACAACACTTGAGTTAATTCTCGTCTCACGAAATACATGAAAGTAAGTGACCAGTGAACTGGAAGAAGAATAGAGTAAACGATATAGCTACTATATAATGTGCATGTATCTGATGTGAATAAAACATGTAACGTTAGTCAAATTATAACCGCCTGAAAGGATTGTCATTGCCACTTTCATAGACATCAGTGTGTGTGTTTTGCTAGTAGCCTACTTATGAACATTTAAATGTCTGAAACCTGGAATAAACATGATGTCGTTGAAAACACTGAATAGTTGTCATGAGTTGTGATGTGACCAGCGCTGAGCGTCTGTCTCTGGCTCAGCCAAAGCACCTGAAAGCACGTTTGAATTTTGGCACCGAAATGAGGAACCGAAATCTGCGTTCTGATTCGGTCCGGTACATACCGGTTATATAAGTACCGGTGCCATATTGGAACCGGATTTCGGTACCCAACCCTAGTTATGAATGCCTGATCGGCCGTGCTCATTTTACTTTCGGTTTAAAATGAGCGATTTGAAAAGCCCCCGCCGGTGTTGTCACACGTCGATTAACCGATGGGAAGATTTCCTCACCGTCACGTCTCTACTCCATACTACAAAAATGCATGTTCAATGTCCGTCAACTACTTTACAAAGAGTTTAAAAGACTACAAAGACATTTTTATCTTGTTACACCGGACAAAGATGTAACAGTCTGCTGTCAAATGAAGAACACTGTACTTTGAAAGGCTAAACGCTGTAGACTGTTTGTGAATTATGTACTGCAGTTGAAAGTCTTGTTTTCACACCAATTTGCATTTCATTGAAAACTGTTTGATCCCTGGGCACGCTCTGATTGGAAACATTAGGCTTTGAACCGACATTAGAAACATCATCTCTCTGACTGTTGCTCTGTCCGCTCCTGCTGGTTCACGTGCGAGCCGTTTTGATTCCGGTTTCAGAGGGAAGTTGTGGTCGTTCTTTTCGAGTTTCTTTGAACTCGAGCAGGAGCCCAGATAAATGGAGCCAGTGAAAGACAGCGAGACTAATGGAAGATGTGATATCTGAAGAGGAAGTCTGGATGAAAGAACACAATCATTCGCTCCTGTCTGTCTCAGACTACTGTTACTCATAAAGGTTATGCTTTACTCAGTCCTTCTCTAACCGCTAGACTTCATCATGGGAGCACATGAGGACACACACACACACACAACGCTGTGGTCACTTACTGCCGCAGGTTCGGTTGTATCTGTTGTTCTCCTGCGCGTGTCCTTTGAGCCGGCAGTGGAACCGGTGCTGCCAGAACTCGGGGAACCAGGGATCTCGTGGGTTATTGTCGGGACGTAGTTTCAGGTAATAATCGTCAAACCACTTCACGTCTGCGGACTGCAGCTTTATCGTGATCCCGCCGGCGGCCTCGCGCACGTACCCGTCAGTGACGTCGTAGCGGTCCGCCCATCCGTCACTGGAGAGAACAAAACAAATCAGTGTGCAAAACCATCTTCTGTCCAGTGGGGAAATCCAGACAAGATGACCGATAAAGGGAAAAATGTTGATTATCAACAACGCACTTATCATTTATTCACTGAAACTAATCAAATAAATAAACAATATAAATTAATAATAATAATTTCAGCATTGCATAGATCCTTAGCAGCAAATCCCAGAATGCACTGCAACAATTTCAGTTCGAAACATCCATCCAGACTCCAAAACAAATTAAAATTAAAATGATTACATATCAAATAAATAATCATATTAAAATAAATGCATAAACAAAATATAATTGAATAATAATATGGAATATATAATAACATTTAATAATAATAATAAAATGGACTTGACTCCAAAACTAATTTAAAAAAAAATGATTACAAATTAAATAAATAATATTAAAATAAAAATAAACAAAATATAATGTAATAATAATATATATAGTATGTAATATATAATATGTAATAAAAACATTTAATAATAATATTATCTTGACTCCAGACCTAATTAAAATAAAAATGATTACAAATTAAATAAATTATAATATAATAATAAAATAAATGCATAAACAAAATATAATTTAATAACAATGATAATATGCAATAGGCTATATAAAAAATGTATAATACAATTATCTTGACTTTAATATAATATTAAAATACATACATAAATAAAATATCATTTAATAATAATATAGGCTATATATAATATGTAGTAATAATAATAACAACATTCAATAATACAATTATACTGACTCCAAATTAAAAATAAAATTATTAATTTAATTCATTTGAAATAAATATTAATATAATAAAAATAAAATAAATACATGTATACAGTAAATAAATAAATAATCAGAAAATAAATAAAAAATAGTCTTTTTTTGTTTTTGTGTGTGTGTGTGTGTGTGTGTGTGTGTGTGTGTGTGTGTGTGTGTGTGTGTGTGTGTGTGTGTGTGTGTGTGTGTGTGTGCACGCGTGATGGTATTGGGGTTGTGTGTGCGCGTGAAGGGTATAGGGGTTGGGGTTGTGTGTGTGATGGGTATAGGGGTAGGGGTTGTGTGTGTGTGTGTGTGTACGTGTTTGCGCGTGATAGGTATAGGGGTTGTGTGTGTATGTGTGTGCGCGTGATAGGTATAGGGGTTGTGTGTGCGTGCACGTGCGCGTGATGGGTATAGGGGTAGGGGTTGTGTGTGTGTGCGTGTGTGCGCGTGATAGGTATAGGGGTTGTGTGTGCGTACACGTGCGCGTGATGGTATAGGGGTAGGGGTTGTGTGTGTGTGCGTGTGTGCGCGTGATAGGTATAGGGGTTGTGTGTGCGTACACGTGCGCGTGATGGGTATAGGGGTTGTGTGTGTGTGTGTGTGTGTGTGCGTGCGCGTGATAGGTATAGGGGTTGTGTGTGTGTGTGTGTGCGTGCGCGTGATAGGTATAGGGGTTGTGTGTGCGTGCACGTGCGCGTGATAGGTATAGGGGTTGTGTGTGCGTGCGCGTGATGGGTATAGGGGTAGGGGTTGTGTGTGTGTGTGTGTGCGTGTGATAGGTGTAGGGGTTGTGTGTGTGTGTGTGCGTGCACGTGATAGGTATAGGTGTAGGGGTTGTGTGTGTGTGTGTGCGTGCGCGTGATAGGTATAGGTGTAGGGGTTGTGTGTGTGTGCGTGCACGTGCGCGTGATAGGTATAGGTGTAGGGGTTGTGTGTGTGTGCGTGCACGTGCGCGTGATAGGTATAGGTGTAGGGGTTGTGTGTGTGTGTGTGTGCGTGCGCGTGATAGGTATAGGGGTTGTGTGTGTGTGTGTGTGCGTGCGCATGATAGGTATAGGGGTTGTGTGTGCGTGCACGTGCGCGTGATAGGTATAGGGGTAGGGGTTGTGTGTGTGTGTGTGTGTGTGTGCGTGCGCGTGATAGGTATAGGGGTTGTGTGTGTGTGTGTGTTTGTGTGCGTGTGCGTGCGCGTGATAGGTATAGGGGTTGTGTGCGCGTGATAGGTATAGGGGTTGTGTGTGTGTGTGTGTGTGTGTGTGCGCGTGTGTGCGCGTGTGCGTGCGCGTGAAAGGTATAGGGGTTGTGTGTGCGTGCGCGTGATAGGTATAGGGGTAGGGGTTGTGTGTGTGTGTGTGTGTGTGCGCGTGATAGGTATAGGGGTTGTGTGTGAGTGTGCGTGTGTGTGTGTGTGTGTGTGTGTGTGTGTGTGTGCGCGTCTGCGTGCGCATGATAGGTATAGGGGTAGGGGTTGTGTGTGTGTGTGTGTGCGCGTGATGGATATTGGGGTAGGGGTTGTGTGTGTGTGATGGGTATAGGAGTAGGGGTTGTGTGTGTGTGTGTGTGTGTGTGTGTGTGTGTGTGTGTGTGTGTGTGTGTGTGTGTGTGTGCACGCGTGATGGTATTGGGGTTGTGTGCACGCGTGATGGTATTGGGGTTGTGTGTGCGCGTGATGGTATTGGGGTTGTGTGTGCGCGTGAAGGGTATAGGGGTTGGGGTTGTGTGTGTGATGGGTATAGGGGTAGGGTGTGTGTGTGTGTGTGTGTGTGTGTGTGTGTGTGTGTGTGTGTGATGGGTATAGGGGTAGGGGTTGTGTGTGTGTGTGTGTGTGTGTGTGTGTGTGTGTGTGATGGGTATAGGGGTAGGGGTTGTGTTTGTGTGTGTGTGTGTGTGTGTGTGTGTGTGTGTTATGGGTATAGGGGTTGTGTGTGTGTGTGTGTGTGTGTGTGTGTGTGTGTGTGTGTGTGTGTGTGTGTGTGTGTGTGTGTGTGTATGTGTGTGTGTGTGTTTGTGTGTGATGGGTAGGTTTAGGAGGATAGAATGTACAGTTTGTACAGTATAAAAACCCTTACGCCTATGGTATGTCCTCACTTACATAGCAAAACAAACACGTGCGTGTGTGTGCGCGTGCGTGCGTGTGTGTTTTGGCAGCGTCATGTTGAAACATTCGGATCAGCTATGTGAAGCCTTCCCGAAACATCCACTGACTGATACATTTGGACAAATTAAATAGTTTTGATACAAAGTAGATACAAATTGCCAATTAAATGAACACCCGCACACAAATGACTCATTATTTTTCTCTGTCTGCGCTGCCAGTTTCCCCAGTAACCATGACAACTAGAGGCATATTTTTAAAAGACTGATAATTGTTCATGTGGAAATCTCACATGCATCTGTACAAGAGTGTGTGAGAGAAACCGATAGATCATAAGGCACTGATTATGGATGCACTAAACCACACATTAAGATATAATACAGGTGATTTATGAGTTCAGAAGTGTCAAAAAGTGTGCGATTATGTTGTCAAATCCTAATGAGTATCAGAGCTATTTGTAGTGCTCTTAATAGGCAGCATCTCAAGCACTAAACAAATAGCACAGAAGTGTGCACATATGAAGCCTTGAAATGCTGTCTTGGTAGGCAGCTCACTGGGTTTTGTAACAGAGCTTGTGTGTGTGTGATTGTGTGCGTTTGTTAACGCAATTACATCCCTGCCGACAGGTCAGCTGCAGAAATCAACCCTGGGTTAAACTTAATACACAACACAGACATAAAATCACACACACTCTTCAGCCGGGACGCACAAGGACAGTCACCTTAATGATGAAACTAGTGCAAACAGCTCACACACACACACACAGGGTGCAGATGGCATCATTGTGGGCAAACTCATTTGACACCCTGTGTGGTTGTGTGGAGGGACTGATGACCTCACAGCTGGCTGCGACGTGATTGGTCGAGACTGTAGCCATGGCGACAGCATTGGAGTGGGTGATTATGGGGGATTCCGAGGAACTCTACTGAAAATGACACATTGTTTGTGTTGTAGGCTCTTATGCTCTTTTAGTTTCATTACCGTACCATCTTTATCTCAAGATGCTATTATGCATCTATTATTGGTTTTGTTTGTGGGCTCTACTAGAGCAAGTTTTCACGCTTGAATGTTCAAAAACACATTATTTTCTCCATTACTGCTGCTCTCTTCTCAGTCTGTCAGTAACGCTCTGTTTAGTTCCTGTCTCTATGAAGCCCCTCCTTCTGAAAAGCACAATGTGCTCTGATTGGTCGGCTGGATCAATGTTGTGATTGGTCAAGCGCTTTGAGCGTGTTTGGGAAATGTCCCGCCCCTTACCATAACTGTGTTTTTCAACCAAGCGGCACCTCCCGCAGTTTCTCTTGAAGCCAATACGGAAGTGACTTAAACTGCAGTTCCTCGACTGGCCACTAGAGACAGACTCCAGAAGGAGCAGAATCTCATTGAGCCTCATGTTAAAATGCCCAACTTTACAGCAGAAATAAACATGTTTACAGTCTGGGACAAACTGTGGTTTTGGTCTATACGGCTAATTTTGCCCTTCATGACGACTGTGAGGGCGGGGGATTATTTTATAACTCATTCGTTTACATTATATAAAGCCTTAAAGTTCTGCATAATTAAGGGCGTGGCCACTTTGAGTGACAGGTGGGTTGTCGTTTGTCTGCTGTCTGTTAGTCATCACGTAATCTAAGCCCCGCCCACATCCCGCCTCTTTGCCCATTTTCTATTATCCGGGATGAGCAACGGCCAGCTCGACCCTACTTTACGCTTCAAAACTGCTCTTCAGAATCCTATGGGTGACGTCACAGACACTACGTCCATATGTTTTTACAGTCTATGGTTGAAACACACCACTAACTAACTCAACTAGCACACTAAAGAAAAATGAACATGGAAAAAAACATAAAACAAACACGAATGGAATGCAAATAAATGTGAGTTTATTTGTGACTTTTGATTGCAGATTCTGGCACGTCTGAGATATTGGTGAAATCTTGTCTGAAACTCTAGAGACGTGTGAGATTATTGGCTGTGATTGTCATTAAAGAATGAAAATTAAAATGTTTTGCTAACTTAAATATAAATAAAAATAACTCTGAAAAACTAAAATACATTTTCTTGACTGCAAAACTAAAATTAAAATCATTATTACTATTATTTATTCAGTTATTTCAATAATACCATTTGTTAAATTATATTAAATAAAATATTTGTTCGTTTTTAAAACATGGAATAGTAAAAGACTTGAAACCTTTACAACCCGCCTGCATTATAATGCATGAACTGAATTAGCAGCCCTAAATCTCTAGAACGACAGTAAAAACAAACACTACACCAATAGAGCTGCAAGCAGCCATTAAAGCGGCCAAGCACAAAAACACACAATAACTCCTGAACATCAGACCCACTGCAACAATGAGCAGTGAACCCTAACCCTAAAAAGTTGTTACTCAAGGATGGATCAATACCAACTGTTGTGATCCGGCTTACAGTCTCCAGAGCGACACTGGTCACAGCAGTCATGAAAGGGAGAGCGCACACTTTATGATCACAGTTCAGCGGAGTTGTGTTACAGATATAAAGTTTACCAGTTTATCAAGCAAAGGCATAAGCTCTGTATCTGTTTACTGTTAGTTGTACCGAGTGTTTTGTGTAATTCGCTGTGTATGCTGATGATAATGCAAGGGAGAGAGAGAGAGAGAGAGAGAGAGAGAGAGAGAGAGAGAGAGAGAGAGAGAGAGAGAGAGAGAGAGAGAGAGAGAGAGAGAGAGTTTATTGCACGCGTTAGCAGAGCATAAATAGCACATATTTTTCCCGGCGTCCATGTTAACCATAGACTGTAAAAAAGTATGGACGTAGTGTCCGTGACGTCACCCATAGGATTCTGAAGAGCAGTTTTGAAGCGTAAAGTCGGGTCGAGCTGGCCGTTGTCAGAGCGTCATCGCGCGTCACTCCCGGATAACAGAAAATGGGCAAAGAGGCGGGACGTGGGCGGAGCTGAAGTGACGCGATGACTAACAGACAGCAGATAAATTGCTGTCCACCTGTCACTCAAAGTGGCCACGCCCTTATTTATGCAGAACTTTAAGGCTTTATATAATGCAAACGAATGAGTTATAAAGACATTCACCCCCCTCACAGTCATCATGAAGGGCAAAATTAGCCGTATAGACCAAAACCACAGTTTGTACCAGACTGTAAACATGTTTATTTCTGCTGTAAAGTTGGGCATTTTAACATGAGCTCAATGAGATTCTGCTCCTTCTGGAGTCTGTCTCTAGTGGCCAGTCGATGAACTGCAGTTTAAGTCACTTCCGTAATGGTTTCAAAAGAAACTGCGGTAGGTGCTGCTTGATGTTAACACATTAGAGCATTCACACCACACGCTGAATTAAAGCCACAGTGCATTGTTCTTGATCAAAATCGACCTGATTAACATCAAAAAGAACACATTTCACCATGAAAATGTAGTGTAGTGTTCTGTTTCACAATAAAACACCTAAACAACACACAAAAACAGATCATCAGAAGTTTTTGCCCAAACTTCCTGGCCTGTTTAATTGATTCAAACTAGAGGCATATCTTAACTTTAAGGTTACTTTTATCATGTAAACTGCCTATACACAGTGGCATCAGCTGCTTTGACACGATTATCAAGTTCCCGGCTCGTTCCGTGTGCAATATCTCACGACCTCCCGAGTGTCTGAACTCACACAATGTACGCCCGCCTTAAACAGGGCAAATTAGCATGAGAGTGCAATACTAAGAAAAGTGGGAGTGTGAGAGTTCTGTGTGTGATCGACTGACAACGCTCAAATGAAAGAACACAGACACAGACGGATCATTTCCATAATGACCAACACAATCTTCCAAGAACAGCACAAATTAGCGTCTGGTTTAAAGGAGTAGTTCACTTTTAGATAAACTTTTGCTGATAATTTACTCACCCCCATGTCATCCAAGATGTCAATGTCTTTCTTTCTGCAGTCGAAAAGAAATTAAGTTTTTTTGATGAAAACTTTCCAGGATTTTCCTCCATATAATGGACTTCAATGGGCCCCAAACGGTTCAAGGTCCAAATGACAGTTTCAGTGCAGCTTCAAAGGGCTTTAAGCGATATCAAACGATACCAGACGATGAATAAGGGTCTTATCTACGACACGATCAGGTTCTGCGAGAAACCGAGCAGTATTTATGCTATTATTTTACATCTTAACAGACGAACGTGATCATCTCTGAGCTCCGCCATAACTTCCGCTAAGTGAGGTCAAAATACGAGCCTGGTCATAGATGTATACGTAGATGCCTCATTAGCGCTTGCACGGATCAGTAGAATGAGGCATCTATGATCGATATATCTATGACCAGGCTCGTATTTTGACCTCACTTAGCAGAAGTTATGGCGGAGCTCAGAGATGATCACGTTCGTCTGATAAGAGGTAAAATAATAGCATAAATACTGCTCGGTTTTTTTGCAGAAACTGATCGTTTCGCTAGATAAGACTCTTATTCATCGTCTGGTATCGTTTAAAGCCCTTTGAAGCTGCACTGAAACTGTCATTTGGACCTTGAACCGTTTGGGGCCCATTGAAGTCCATTATATGGAGAAAAATCCTGGAAAGTTTTCATCAAAAACTTAATTTCTTTTCGACTGCAGAAAGAAAGACATGGACATCTTGGATGACATGGGGTTGAGTAAATTATCAGCAAAAGTTTATCTAAAAGTGAACTAATCCTTTAAGGCTTTTATTGGACTGTAAATAAAGGCACAAACACCAGTAAATTGACGAGCGCAAACTTTAGTAAATCACCTCGCATGATTCATTTAAAAACTCTCCTCCCATAAATGCATATGAATAAGGTCAGCCTCAAAAATAACCCTGCCCACTCCTTTTCAGCGCTAATTCTTCACTGCGTGTCTTTAGTAAATCCTGACAGTAGCTTTTTAACGCCAAGAGAGGGTTTGTGCTGGTGCAAGCTGTTAGTAAATCTGGCCCTAAATGTGCAATGAGAGAGAGAGAGAGAGAGAGAGAGAGAGAGAGAGAGAGAGAGAGAGAGAGAGAGAGAGAGAGAGAGAGGGAGGGAGAGAGAGAGGGAGGGAGAGAGTGCTGTCACATCCCAAGATGAAGGATTAAACTAGAGGTGACCAACAACACGGTTCGTCATGCAAACACACTCTGGCCTGGAACAAGCGCTGCATAGCGGAGATAACTTGAACCGTGTCGACACACAAACACGGGCAGATTGTGTTTGGCCGTCATCAGAGGCACAAATGCCATTCCAGCGCCAACTTCCCCTCTCCGTCGAACCCTTTTTGTCCCCAGAGCTATCACGGCTTCCCACAATGCACTCTGACAAAACAGCATTGGGAAGAATTGTTATTTGCAGGGGATTATTGACTCCTGAGGAATATGAGCTAATGAAAAGAGCGCAATAACGCCACGAGAATGTAAAAAGGGTCAGTCCTGATTTCATGTTGAATGCAGAATGCACTCGGATCTTCTGGTTCTCTCGGAGGACGGATCATTAATCACATCTCCGGCAGGTTTTCCCAAAGGGAGGAAGCTTTGATCTCCTCGTTTCCAATTTCTCCATTCAGGTCTGAATCTGAACTTTCTAGCAGCTGAAAACAGTCTCTCTCAGTCTCTCTCTCAGTCTCTCTCTCTCTCTCTCTCTCTCTCTCTCTCTCTCTCTCTCTCTCTCTCTCTCTCTCTCTCTGTCTCTCTGTCTCTCTGTCTCTCAGTCTCTCTCTCTCTCTCTCTCTCTCTCTCTCTCTCTCTCTCTCTCTCTCTGTCTCTCTGTCTCTCAGTCTCTCAGTCTCTCTCTCTCAGTCTCTCTCTCTCTCTCTCAGTCAGTCTCTCTCTCTCTCTCAGTCAGTCTCTCTCTCTCTCTCTCTCTCTCTCTCTCTCTCTCTCTCTCTGTTGCATCTTCCTGCAGACATCGCTGTCTCATCGTCTCCATCAGAAAATGCCCGTCTCCGTGGAGACGAGACGATAGATCGCCATGGCGATAGAACCTTGTTTGATAAATCTGACAGCAACTTTTGGAAGAAATGTGGTCAGTTGTAGAGAGTAATACAGAGAGAGACGTGTGTGTGTGTCTGCAAGAAGAAAAAAAACATTTGCTGTTTGTCTACTTCAACTCTCGTGGAAGGCCTCATACAGGTCACACCTGCGGTTTCTCTGTGTGTGTGTGTGTGTGTGTGTGTGTGAGAGAGAGTCTTTATTAATGTGTTGGGCGGGTTTGAGCGGGTGTTTAAAAATGAGACGCACCTCATCCATCAAACTCACATCACTGCAGAAATATTAATATAACACTAATGTAACACTAATACAACACTGATTCATGTCATATGAGCCTGACACACCCACTCATACACACACACACACAAACGCAATCAAAACACACACACTCTCATACATACACACACTCACATACATACATACACACTCACTCACTCACTCACTCACACACATTCTCTCAATAACACACTCAATCACACACTAAAACACACATGCTCAAACACACACACACATACACACTCAAAACACACACACACACACACACACACATTCATTCGCACATGTACACACACACACACTCTAACACATGCACTCACTCGTGCGCACACACACACACATGTAAGGTGGAAAATAATCAAAGACATTTGAAATGGAACAAAATCATCTGCTTTGCTGTTAACTGCCATCGTCGTGATCAAGATATTGAAATTGACTCAACCCCCTCCCCCTTAACGCCATCAGAAGGGCCAGGTTGAGTTAGAAAGACAAAAGAATGACTGGCCGGCTGGCCAAATGGTTAACACCTTTGATACAATGGGGGAAGTTTTGTCTGATTGGTTACTTTCAAATGTCTCACGGTTTGGTCTGATTGGTCAGTTTTACAAGAGTCAGATTTGAATTTCGTGACTTCAGAGCTGTTCTTTAGCTCTCTCTCTCTCTCTCTCTCTCTCTCTCTCTCTCTCTCTCTCTCTCTCTCTCTCTCTCTCTCTCTCACAGGTAACATTCTAGGCAGAGGCCTACAGAGCATAATTAAGGGTTTATGTTTTACATTTATTTGAAACTATTTTAAGTGTAATCATAACCAGAATTTGTGTTTCCTTTTAGAAGAGATTTATGTCTATTATGTAATTGACATTTTACATTTACTTGATTGTTAATAAATTGTTACATTTTTTATCCTTTCTGAATGAATCTGTAATTATTAACTATCTCCAATGTGGAACGTTATAATTATAACAAAGGGTTAAAACGGAAAGATCAAATGTATGATTAACTATCAAATATAGATGACCAAACAATCGGTTGGGATTCTCTTCTAAATGCGACAACTTTGATAAATGGAGTCAGATAAAGAATATTATAATCAAATCCATTCTTCCAGCTGAGACACTGAACGCGTGCGGCCTTCACCGCGGTTCGCTACCGATCATTGGAGCGAATTCATGCGGTCCTACAGTTGGTGACCCCGAACACGTGATGTTGCGACTCAGACGAGCAACGTGTTTTCAGCGAAGTATTGGATTTAAAATCAACAAGAGATTTGAGCTTCTCTTTTTCAGCTGTTCTGTTGATCTTGTGAATGGATTAAAGCGGACCCTCAGACCAGAGAATGAGTAAGTAAACCTTCTCTGCCTTTTAGAATTGTTGAGGGAAAGTTTTATTTGCAACTCACACATATAGACACATTTCTAGAACGGGTCGGTATGCCCACTATAGATCGGAACCGTAGAAATCCGATATATTGTGTAAGAATTAGACGTGAAACATGACTTTTCAGGGAAATAACAGCAGCAGTGCAGATGAGGAAATTATGGCAATCTTAGGCGTACAATTACAAGATCTCCTCGTTCGATTAAGCGATAAAGGATTGAACCTGACATGGAGTAACAACGAAATTATATCCTGGTATTCTGCTAAGGGCGCACAACTAAAATCTGAATCAAAATACAAGAAAATCCCTGCTGCAATTGTTTATTTGCTTCGTCGTAACGATCTCAAGACAATGGTCGAAAACGAACGAACGATAGCAAATATCAAAGAAATTGAAAGATTGCGATCTGACGAATTACAAAAGTTAAGATCAAAAGTCGAATCAGTCATACGAGCAACTTGAGTGGGCTAGGCAGCGTGAAGAAATGGCAACAAAAATTGATCAGTTACAAGGAAAACTTCAAACCGGCAATAATTACATATCTGCTCTCGAAGATTGTTGTGATAATGCAGGATTTCCAGTGGCCGCAGTAAAACAAGCAGCACTGGATGAAATTTCTAAACCAGCAAAGCCAAATGATAATGATGACGATGATGCTGCGTTAGGATACAGGCCACAGAGAGAAACTCATAACCGAGCTCCTGTGTTAATGCCTGAACATCCAAAACAACGAAGCCTGATAAAGACTCGCACAAAAGCTAACGACACAGCGAAGAAATCTGTTAAGGTCACCGTGCTTAAAACTATGACTAATGCGAACGACGAAATCACAACGATCAGCCGCCCATTAACCTGCGAAGAATGCTCTAGACACAAACAAGTCGTTGGAGTAATGCCAAGAAAAGGGGCGTTTCAACCCTACTGGGAAACATTGATGTTACAGGCCACTGTGTTTAAGCTAGAAGTTAGAGAATATTCCCAAACACTCACACATGACTCGCACACAAACACACGTACTCGCACACATACACGCACTCACTCGCGCAAACACACACATACACATACACACAAACTCTCACAAACACACACACTCGCACACACACTAACTCATGCACTCTCACAAACACACGTACTCGCACACACACACTCACATACACGCACTCGCACACACTCACATACACACACTTACTCATGCACTCACTCGCACACACAAACACACATACTCGCACACAAATACACGCACTCGCATACACACACTTACTCATGCACTCACTCGCACACACAAACACACATGCTCGCACACAAATACACGCACTCGCATACACACACTTACTCATGCACTCACTCGCACACACACACACACACGCACACGCACACTCACTCATGCACTCTCACAAACACACGTATTCGCACACTCACATACACACACTTACTCATGCACTCACTCGCGCACACACACACACACACACACACACACACACACACACACATACACATACACACAAACATTCACACATGACTCGCACACACACACACAAACTCTCACAAACACACACTCGCACACACACACTCACTCATGCACTCTCACACTCGCACACACACACTCACATACACGCACACACTCCCATAGACACACTTACTCATGCATTCACTCGCGCGCACACACACACACACACACACACACACACAAACATTCACAAACACTCACACATGACTCGCACACAAACTCACACACAAACTCTCACAAACACACATACTCGCGCACACACTCACTCATGCACTCTCACAAACACACGTACTCGCACACACTCACATACACACACTCACTCATGCACTCCCTCGCACACACACACACACACACAAACATTCACAAACACTCACATATGACTCGCACACAAACTCTCACACTCACTCATGCACTCTCACAAACACACGTACTCGCACACACACACTCACATACACGCACTTGCACACACTCACATACACACACTTACTCATGCACTCCCTCGCACACACACACACACTCACATACACGCACTTGCACACACTCACATACACACACTTACTCATGCACTCACATACACACAAGCACACACTCACTCGCACACAAACTCACACACAAACATACACACACACACACACACACACACACTCACTCTCTTTCAGTATGTGGTTGCCAATAAAACTATTTGAATTAGAAAATGTAATGCCAAAACTCAAAACACACAAGACACACTTACAGTGTGTGTAACGTCTATTGAGAAAGCCGACGGTGTTTGTGTTATGAAAGTGTCTTTACAACAGACCTCTCACATTTCATACAAGCGTCACACACGTGGGTGTCTGCTCTTCAACATGCAGACCTCAGAAAGCCTCTGTGTGTGTGTGTGTGTGTGTGTGTGGGCGTGTATAAAAAGCTTCCTGGTCGCCACGGTGGAATTAAAGATCTCACATTTATTAATAAATAAGCAGATAAGCATCATCTACCTGTGAACATTATTGACTCATTTACCCGCCTGTTTAGATTCCGTCTGTATTTATTGTGTTTGGGTTTGTCCTCTATCTGTTTATTTCCATCAGTCCCGTCAGGAAGGGAAATGAACAGGCAGATGGATACGGCCTGGACTCGTTTATTTGTGAAGGATCATATCTAGCCTTGCTTTCACACAGCTGCACGTCAAAATCTCATCTGCCCCGCCACCAGAAAACCATTACAGAAAACATTCGCTCGCTGCTTCTCTCTCAAAAGGGAAGAACAAAAATCACAAATGAGATCGTTAATATCTCGATTGTTTATCGAATACTGAGATTAAACGGAGAGCAAATGAAGATTTTCCCAGAGGCTCTTGCTTCTCAGATGTTTCTTAGAAAAAGAACCCAGTTATCTCACATGCCGAAAGCTTGCTTCCAGCACACAATAAAAAAGTAAAGAGGTAATTGTGGCTTTTTATCTCACAATTCGGACTATTTTTCTCAGAATTTTGAGTTTATATCTCACAGTTCAGAGGGGGAAAAAAGTAAATCGCAAGATTGCGAGTTATAAAGTCAGAGTTGAGAGTTATACCCCCGGTTTCACAGATAAAGCTTAAGCTAGTCCCAGACTAAAATGTTTGAGCTGTTTAAACTGAAAGCAACTTGCACTGATATATCTTAAAATATGTTTTAAAATCAAAACCATTGTTTTGTCTCAGGATGCACACAACCAGTAATGTTTTTTCTAAGGCACGTTTATAAAAGTTATTTAAATGTCCTAATTGAACTAAGACCTAATCCTATGTCAGTGAAACCGGGCCATAAACTTTGAGACGAACTTAAAATTGAGATATAAATGTAGAATTGCGAGATCTTAACTTGGAATTGCAAGAAAAAGTCTGAATTGTGAGTTATAATCTCAGAATTTTGAGACATAAATGTAGAATTGTGAGATATAAATTCAGAATTGCAAAATATAAACTGGGAAGTGCAAGATATAAACTCAGAATTTCGAGAAAAAAGTCAGAATTGCGAATTATAAACTTAGATGTGTAGATATAAACTTGTAATTGCAAGATGTAAACTCAAAATTGTGAGAAATAAAAAAAAAAGTTAGAATTGTGATAAACTTAGAATTGCGAGATCTAAACTTGGAATTGTGAGATAAAATCTCAGAGTTGTGAGGGAAAAGGTTAGAATTGTGAGATATAAACTCAGAATTTTAAGACAAGTGGAAGTGGAAGATATAAACTTGGAATTCCCGGGAAAAAAAGTTATAAACTCAGAATTTTGAGGCATAAACATAGAATTGGAAGGAACATTTCAGAATCCTAAATATAAACTTAAAATTCTGACTTTTTTTCTTGCAAATTCTCTTCTTTTGTAATTCTGAGTTATAAAGAGAATTGCAAGATCTAAATTTGGAATTGTGAGTTATAAACTCAAAATTTTAAGAAAAGTAGAAGATATAAACTTGGAATTCCGAGAGAAAAGTCAAAATTTGGAGGCATAAACATAGAATTGTGAGATATAAACTTGGAATTGTAAGAAAAAAAAGTCAGAATCCTAAATAAAAACTTAGAAATGCAAAAGAATGGAATTGCAAGAAAAAAAGTCAGAATTTTGAGTTACAAACTTAGAATTGCGAGATCTAAATTGAAGTTGTGAGGTAAACTTGGAGTTGCAAGAAAAAAAGTCACAATTGTGAAAAAAGTCAGAAATACGTGATATAAAGTCAGAATTCTGAGTTGTAAACTCAGAATTGCGAGGTATAAACTCAGAATTGTGAGATATAAAGTCAGAATTTTAATAAAAGTGGAAGTGGAAGATATAAAGTTAGAATTCCGAGAGAAAAGTCAGAAATACGTGATATAAAGTCAGAATTGTGAGATATAAAGTCAGAATTGTGAGATATAAAGTCAGAATTGTGAGATGTAAAGTTAGAATTCCGAGAGAAAAGTCAGAAATACGTGATATAAAGTCAGAATTGTGAGATATAAAGTCAGAATTGTGAGATATAAAGTCAGAATTGTGAGATGTAAAGTCAGAATTGCGAGATATAAAGTCAGAATTGTGAGATATAAAGTCAGAATTGTGAGATATAAAGTCAGAATTGTGAGATAAAGTCAGAATTGCGAGATAAAGTCAGAATTGTGAGATGTAAGGTCAGAATTGCGAGATAAAGTCAGAATTGTGAGATATAAAGTCAGAATTGTGAGATGTAAAGTCAGAATTGTGAGATAAAGTCAGAATTGCGAGATAAAGTCAGAATTGTGAGATATAAAGTCAGAATTGTGAGATATAAAGTCAGAATTGTGAGATAAAGTCAGAATTGCGAGATAAAGTCAGAATTGTGAGATGTAAGGTCAGAATTGTGAGATATAAAGTCAGAATTGTGAGATGTAAAGTCAGAATTGTGAGATATAAAGTCAGAATTGTGAGATAAAGTCAGAATTGTGAGATATAAAGTCAGAATTGTGAGATGTAAAGTCAGAATTGCGAGATATAAAGTCAGAATTGTGAGATATAAAGTCAGAATTGTGAGATATAAAGTCAGAATTGTGAGATAAAGTCAGAATTGCGAGATAAAGTCAGAATTGTGAGATGTAAGGTCAGAATTGCGAGATAAAGTCAGAATTGTGAGATATAAAGTCAGAATTGTGAGATGTAAAGTCAGAATTGTGAGATAAAGTCAGAATTGCGAGATAAAGTCAGAATTGTGAGATATAAAGTCAGAATTGTGAGATATAAAGTCAGAATTGTGAGATAAAGTCAGAATTGCGAGATAAAGTCAGAATTGTGAGATGTAAGGTCAGAATTGTGAGATATAAAGTCAGAATTGTGAGATGTAAAGTCAGAATTGTGAGATATAAAGTCAGAATTGTGAGATAAAGTCAGAATTGCGAGATAAAGTCAGAATTGTGAGATGTAAGGTCAGAATTGCGAGATAAAGTCAGAATTGTGAGATATAAAGTCAGAATTGTGAGATGTAAAGTCAGAATTGTGAGATAAAGTCAGAATTGTGAGATATAAAGTCAGAATTGTGAGATATAAAGTCAGAATTGTGAGATAAAGTCAGAATTGTGAGATATAAAGTCAGAATTGTGAGATATAAAGTCAGAATTGTGAGATAAAGTCAGAATTGTGAGATATAAAGTCAGAATTGTGAGATGTAAAGTCAGAATTGCGAGATAAAGTCAGAATTGTGAGATGTAAAGTCAGAATTGTGAGATATAAAGTCAGAATTGTGAGATAAAGTCAGAATTGTGAGATGTAAAGTCAGAATTGCGAGATAAAGTCAGAATTGTGAGATATAAAGTCAGAATTGCGAGATAAAGTCAGAATTGTGAGATGTAAAGTCAGAATTGCGAGATAAAGTCAGAATTGTGAGATGTAAAGTCAGAATTGTGAGATGTAAGGTCAGAATTGTGAGATATAAAGTCAGAATTGCGAGATATAAAGTCAGAATTGCGAAAGAAAAGTCAGAATTGTGAGATATAAAGTCAGAATTGTGAGATAAAGTCAGAATTGTGAGATATAAAGTCAGAATTGTGAGATAAAGTCAGAATTGTGAGATATAAAGTCAGAATTGTGAGATAAAGTCAGAATTGTGAGATATAAAGTCAGAATTGTGAGATGTAAAGTCAGAATTGCCAGATAAAGTCAGAATTGTGAGATAAAGTCAGAATTGTGAGATATAAACTCAGAATTGTGAGATATAAAGTCAGAATTGTGAGATAAAGTCAGAATTGTGAGATATAAACTCAGAATTGTGAGATATAAAGTCAGAATTTTGAGGCATAAACTCAGAATTGCGAGAAATTTTTGTTTTGTTTATATCTCACAATTCTATTACCTCTTTTATTATTATTTTTATTCCATAGCAGAAACAAGCTTCCACAGCCTCCTCTTGAGTTTAGACTGTGCTTAAACTGTGCTCAGGTTTGCCAAGAGACCAAAATCGGCAAAAGTCAGACTCTCAACAAATTCTCCCAATATGCTCCCACATTTATTTGTATAGCTCTATACACTTACTAGATGACAATATCGACTCATTTGAGTCTGTTTCATTTCTCCTAAAGAACATCAGTATAATACATGAGCAGACAATTCTGCATCTCCATGTGTGCTTTGTGGAAGAAAGAAAGTCGTTTGGGTTTGGAACAAAATAATGATAGAGGTGAAACCCCAATGAATATGAAGAGAAGTCAAGCTCAAGCAATGGAGTACCACACATTCAATCTCAGCAATACTGATCAATACTCAAAACCCTGATCAATGAACAACTGATCTTATCACATTAAAAAAAACGTATTGACCCTAAAATGGTGAATGCTAGCATACATTTGAAACAGACTCGCGATTGTAGAATCAAACCTGAGTGTTGCTGCCATGACAACATGGAAGACACGCCAAGGTTTTACAGCAAACATGTGCTGATCAGCATGAGGTGTCGGAACTCAGAGGACGTTAAAGAAATCACACACACACACACACACACACACACACACACACACGGGTCACAAGAGGACGGTGTCAGCGTGTGCCAACATCCCTCCATCAGAATCAGATCCCTCTCTCTGCTCTGACAGTTACAACCTTCAAATGAATTGTGTTGTGACCGTACAAACCAGATCTCCTCTCATCTCCTATTTGCTTTCCTGTCATGTGTAAAATGTTGTGACGTCTTTGGATCGGCTGCTAATTGGGTGCCGAACGAGAGGAAAGGAGAGAAAGCGAGAGGTTAAAGTCAACATGAAACAACATTCGTAACCCATTTTACTTCTACAGTGTTTCCTTCCCATTGCTAACGTCATGTTATGCGTCATCATATCGGTATCGGCATATATATGTTAATTTATCGCCCCGAAATGAAAATGTGTCCGACAGGGCCATTTTGAGGGGCAGTGGCCCAAACCGAAAAAAAAGGGGCACTGGGGTGGGGTGGCATTGGGTGCTTGTCCATACAAATGATCCATCTTATTATTCCTATTCCTTTACTTCCAGCCTGTAACTGTCTGATTTGGCTGATTCTCAGTGGGCTCTCCCTCACTCTCTCAGCACACATTTTTTCTCCTGACCATAGACGACAATCTCATCTCAGCACTTTTGATGAATGAATATACAGTTTTTAATTTTGTCATTTCATCTTAAAATCAACATTTGTGAGATTTTGTCAGTCAAAACAGTTTTGATCTCATTTTGTGTCTGTCGAAAATAGTGATATATGACATTGTATTATGTTGAATATCAAAGTTTTCGTGACTATTTGTTAATGAGGGATTTGTGGTTTTGTGGAGTGTTATAGCTTTTATTTTAAAGTAAAAAGATAATATTAGACCCTTGGGGTAAGATGACCCAGCCATATTTGGCACAGAAGGCCCAAAGTGGCATGTTGTTACTGGTGCTATTGTTTTTAAATGTAATAGTTATTGTAATTAACGGGGCTATTATTTAATATTTTCATGAATTAGATGTACATTTCAGGCATCTTCACTTTTGTTAAAACCTATAGATTAAATGAGTGAAATCTATTATGTTTTTTTTATTTTTTTTTTATTTTATTATGACATATCTTCTTCAGTTAAAATATGGGCAATTAAATAAATAAATATTGATATGCTTGTACATAAGTAAAAATGGTCCTTTCGGAATCAGATTTTTCTGTTATCAGTTATTCAATTATTCTACTAAATTGTCAAAATGTAAGTAGTTATTTATTTAGTATTTTACATGAATGACACTTTAAAAGATATATAAATAGTAATAAGAATTATATCAAAAGTAATTTATACATTCTTCTGTAACAGTTTATGGGTTATTATATGAAATTAGGGCTAATATATATTCTACAAAGTGTGCCATCAACAGCAAAGTTGGTGTTATTTATATTAGATCAGATCGGGTACAAAAATTTGATTAACCAATAATTCTAATTCTATTCCAAGAACGTGTATGTGCACCAAGAAGTTGTTAGCACTATTAGAAGATCAGGAGCAAAATAATACCGACAGAAATACAAAAACAAACTACCAAATTACTAATTCTGTGGATTGTAATCCATACTGTTAATGCGACGACATTCTGGAACTGTCATCTCCGCTTTCCAGATTAAAATTCCTGACAGATCATTTATTATACCATTTTGAAAATGCCAATTTTGGGGTTTAAGAAAAATTAGCTGTTTTGTGTGTGTCTCCTTTAAATGCAAATGAGCTGCTGCCCCTGGCCCCAGAGGGCGGAGCCTTCACAGCTCATGAACACAAAAATGAAAACTGAAACATGATCCATCTGTTTGGTTTTGATGATCATCTCCATCGCAGACACGCTCATGTGACATTGCAGTTCATCATCATGAAATATTATCATCTGTATGCGTTTTAAAGTCGTATCACTCTCACCTTGAGCACACACACCTTGAGCTGAGCTGGATGTCGGCGCGTCCGTGAGTAGGCTAAACTAGACTAGTTCTCTTTCTTGTGTTATTGAGATTAAACTGTCAAATGCTCACACGGTAAATGCTGTCAGAAACACATTCACATGCAAAAAGTTGGTTATGTCTGCGCACGTATGCAGCAAGTACAGAAATCCCGTGTGTGTATTAGATCTGTGTACTAAAGTGACGTCAGTGTAATATACAGCTAAATCTGCTGTTAATATGAATCAAACAACAGAAGATAAACAGAAAATCACTCGCTGTTTTTGACTGAGTGAACTTTAGTAGCTTTATTAAGAACACATTTCTTACTTGAATGCTGCTGTTAAATGCTCTGGCGAGGAGATAAACATGGCCGACTGTGTACAGCTTTCTGAGGGCGGGGTCTATGCTAATACAGCAGTGTCCATCAACACTCGTGGGCGGGGCCTGTGAAATGTGACGTCACATTCCCCAGAATCTGCAAACGGCTTGTTCTGAGATTATTATGGGGATGCTTATGCTTATGATTTATGGGGATTAAAAAAAATAGGAGAGGGTGAATTTTTACCATTATAGGGTGGTTGTGTACACACACTGCCAACACACATTTATGTTCACACACCTTATAAAAGTGAATTTTGCATAATAGATGCCCTTTAAAGGGATAGTTCACCCAAAAACGAAAATATGATGTTTTTCTGCTTACCCCTAAGGCATCCAAGATGTAGGTGTCTTCGTTTCTTCAGTAGAACACAAATGAAGATTTTTAACTCCAACTCTGGGGTCGAATTCGAAACCGAGCAGTGTTTATGCAAATATATCACCTCATTTCAGACGAACGCTTCAGCTCTGCAGACTGCCATCACTTCCCGTGTGTGAGGTCAAAATAGCGGCCGGGTCATAGATATATACATAGATACCTCATTAGTGCCTGCGTGGATCATGGCGTGGATCGCTCGAATGAGGATTCTACGTATACATATCTATGACCCGGCTGTAATTTTGACCTCACTCACAGGAAGTGATGGCAGTCTGGAGAGCTGAAGCATCCGTCTGATATGAGGTGATATATTTGCATAAATACCGTTGGGTTTCTCTCAGAAACCGATCGTTTCGTGTCTTAAGACATCAATGTGCCGTCACGAGCCGCAGGGTTTAATTTGAAGTTGTCTGTCCATGTTTTTTTTACTCTAATAGAATTCGACCCCATCGACAAGCATTATATGAGTGACACACAGCAACGGTTGGAGTTAAAAATCTTCATTTGTGTTCTCCTGAAGAAACAAAGACACCTACATCTTGGATGCCTTAGGGGTAAGCAGAAAAACATCAAATTTTCGTTTTTGGGTGAACTATCCCTTTAACACTAACAGACTAAAATTGAAAACATTTCCCCAAATAAGATATGACATTTTCCTAGATCAAAATATTAACTAATTATGATCACTCCATAAAAATTACAAAATTACAAAATCAAAAATGAATAATTATTGCTATAGTAATATTTTACGATATAGACTAATTAGACTAAAATTGAAAAAAAAAAATTCCCAAATAAGAAATGACCTTTTCCTAGACCCAAAATAAAAATGGTTTGTTATTGAAGTGACATGAACTGATTAACTCGTTTGACTTTAAAGGCCCCCTGAAATCAAAATTGGAAGTTTTTTAGCTTTTAGTATGGCTATGTTAGCCTAATGGTGCGTTCACACCGGACGCGAATGAAGCATTTTGCGCGAGTAATTTACATGTTAAGTCAATGCAAAGACGCGAATAGACATTCTGCAGCGCGATTCGCACGAATAACACAGTGCGAATTGAGCGTTTGACGCGTGATACGCGTGAATGGCGCAAGTTGAAGTTGCCCCCAATGAGGACAAAATCATAGTTTATATTAATCATATATTAATTTCTGGTTCAGACAAGTGTGCATATGATTATCACTGTGATAACATTAAATTGCATGAAACACTCTTTTTGTTAAATGCAAGTTTATGTATGATCAATAATACAAAAGTATAAGTAAAAGGTATAAGAAGCTATACATGAAATAAAGCAAACAATTCAGTCAAACATTCAAAGTCAGTGCTGGTCGGCTACAACGGTAACGTAAAAGTTAAATAGCCTAAAAATAAAAAAGTAATGAAACTTCACTTTGTCCTCAGCCTAAATGATTTGCCAGGGAACAAATTATAGATCCATGAGACCAAAAGATCGCCAATTAGATCTACACAAGACGAATTATAGCTCGAGACACACCACAGAGACATCAGAGCCAGTGGCAGAAGGACTAGCCGAGGAAAGGCTGTTCTCGCTGGGGTTAAAGTGCGCTGAGAGCCGCTGATCCACTGGAGCTCACAACTCCACAAACGCCAGATAAAATGTTCAAATAGGCGCTCTCTTTATAAATAAACCACAGATTTGAGCTTTAAGCAACTACATTATCGCCTGAAAAAGTCTTAAAACTACGTTTTGTCACACGTTAACAGTAGATTTTAACAAAAAAGACGTCAAGTGTGAACACAGCCCATGTCAGCCATTTCTCAATGAGACGAGCCGCTGGCAGAAGCCCCTCCCATGACGCGAATTCCCGTCTGTTGTGAAGTGAATGTCACGCGCGAATGAAGCAAGTAAACTCAAAATGTTCAATGTCCAACTACGTGCGAAAAGTGCAATTTATTCGCGTCCGGTGTGAACGCACCATTACGGTTATGAATAAGCTGGTGTGTTCCAAAACAATGGCAAAATTCGCATTTAGGAGATAAGCATTCAAAACTTTCTTTCGATAAAATGGATCACAGATTTTTATGACATGATCGCGGACTTCAGCTTCTCATCACATCATCTGTCCAATCAAATGCTCTCTTGAATCTGAAGCCCCGCCCCCTACACTATAAATAGACGCTGAAGCTGCGGCTGAAATCGGTCACTTGTTCACACATTTACTATTTTCTACATGGTGAATGGCACATAGCGCACTATACATGCGATAGGAAACGATTCAGACAGTGTAAATATGCTTTCAGTTGAGGCGAATGTTTCCACGTTAGTTTTACACGCACTGCCACAGCACACACACACCAATGGCTCTGGTCTAGACTAGAGACACGAGAGTGCAGAGCAGATCATAGACGCGAGTCGGCGCAGACAACAAAACATATCGGCCCCATTTAAATTCTGCACAGAGTGGCTGTTTTACAAAAGGGGAGGAGCTGCTAACGTCAACTGCTATTACGTCAACACATTGAATAATGCTGCGCCTTTCAAGGCACTTCAGTGGACCTTTAAAGGACAGAACAAGTGCATCGTGAAGGGTTTTGTGGTAAAAGGGGTTTGGGAAGGTGTCAGAAGGGATGAAAAGTAAATAGAGAAGGAGAGAGATTGCTGTGGTCTTTCCATTCGTTTAAGTCGGGACATAATGGGCGATCGTCAAGCTTTCAGAGAGAGCTGAAAATAGAGCGCAATTACTACAGCCAGTCAAAACACTGGCCACAGCTGTCCTTCACACGCTGAAACAACACCGCGCGGGTAACCTCACAATCACAATCTGCACTCAACTCCAACAAATACAGGGCTCTCAGTCAAACCATTTCTGCTTCTTTGATCTTAGCAACTAAAGCTATCACCCAAAAACCAAAACCATTTGTTGTTTTCCACAAGTGTTGTTCATATGACGTGTGCACTGTATTCCAGGGCCGTAGACATTGAGGGGGACACAATCATTTTGATTTTTGATATTCTTGATGCTGCACACACCGCTCTGTGTGTTGTTAGGATGACAAAACGATTTAAACGTTTTATTTTTAGTGAAAGTGACATGTGAAGGCCAAGTATGGCAACCCACAGTGTTGAGCTAATGGCGTTACGTAATTTACTTACAAAATAAATGCAACTGCAATCCGTCACAGTTGCTATATATCGGTCATGATATCGGTATTAGGGGTGTAACGATTCGTTTTAACAACGATACGATTCATATCACGATTTGAGGTTGTCGATACGATTCAAGGACGATATTGGTTCATTTAGAACGATACGATCCGAAACGATTCAGTGACTTGAAATCGATTCAGTAACTTTTTAGCCAAAAATTGTGTGACTGAAATAAATATCTGGATACTGGTCAGTGCAGGTGAAGTTTCAAAGATTCCTGTTGTTTCTTGTAAGGGAATCCGGTATATCAATTAATTATTGATATAAACAAACAAATAAACAACAATTAATGGCAAATGCATTCAAATTTTATTTGAATAAAGTGCAACCAACAGTTTAGGTTGAATTAACAGGAAGTTAACCTTTTCTGCTCTCATTTTCAATATTCAATACATTTTCAATAAAAAGCACAGTAAGTGCAACCAACATTTCAACAGTAGGTTAACCTGCTACTTCTGCTTTTGTTATCCAACATAATAATATTACAATATTAATATCAAAAATAAAGTGTAACTAACTTCTCTTCAGGTTTAATTAATAGTAGGTTTACCTGCTACTTTTGCTGTTGTTTTTCAACATTAAAATAATACAAATACAATATTAATATCAAAAATAAAGTGCAACCAACATTTCTTCAGATTGAATAAACTGGCCTGCTACTACTCTCAGTTTAATAAACAAACAATATTTAACAAAAGATAAATTGTAACCAACTACTCTTCAATGACTCTACAGATTTCTTTTTCAACAATATCAACATGATCTGACCGCAGAACACTTCTCTGTGCGTTCACTATGTCGCCAGCTGTACTAAAAACTCGCTCTGCTGGCACACTGGTGTCAGGAATGCACAGGTAACAAGCAAGGGTTGAAAGTACAGGTAGCTCTTTCTCTTGGTGGCTTGATCATTTCTCGCTCGTTGGCTTCTCCTCTGCCATGCGCCATGATATGTTTTGTTTTCTCAAGCCCCGTTCACACCGCCAGCGACACACAGCGACAAAGCGACACAATCCCATTCATTTCAATGAGCGCTGCTGCTGCTGGTGCGTTGCGATGATGTCACAGATAGGCAGACTGAATCGAGTAACGTTTAACGCCTTTATCATTAAAAGTGCTAAGAAAAAACATCCATATAAAGTCTGACGTGCTTAAATCCAATGCGTTATTTTCTATGATCGATACAATCGATTGATTACCTTTTAAAACGATGTTAGATCGATATATGTCGTCCGGAAGGCCAACTTGCCGAGCACAGATCGATGTAGTTAGATCATAAGAAAATAAATCGATACATCGATGTAGTAGATGAATCGTTACACCCCTAATCGGTATCATTTTTGATGTTATCGTTATCAGCCCGAAATTTTGTTGGATATATTAAAGCCGATAAATAATGGATTATTTCCTTCAGCTGAGACACTTAGGATGTGCGCTGTTCAACATGATGGTTTTGAATTGCTTGAAATATGATTGGAATCATTTCAGTGCTACATTTGCAGTGCAAGTCTGTCATATAAGCTACATAAAATTATAATTGTGTGCTTAAGACATGGCTTTTAAACAATTAGTTCACCCAAAAATGATAATTAGCCTATGATTTAGTCCCCCTCGAGTCATCCTAGGTGTAAATGACATTCTTCTTTCAGACGAACACAATCAGAGTTATATTTAAAATCTATAAAAGTGCATCTATCCATCATATAACTGCTCCACACGGCTCCGGGGGGTTAATAAAGGCCTTTCAAGTGAAGCGATGCGTAACTGGTGTGCAATGTCGTCAGACGTAGCGTAAGCATTTTGAACTGCGAGAGGCGTTACACTTTTTCCGTAAGTTAGATAACGGAAGCTAGATAATTTACTTTATAAAGTTTTAAATATGGATATTTTTCTTACACAAATGCATCGCTTCACTTCAGAAGGCCTTTATTAACCCCCCGGAGCCGTGTGGAGCAGTTATATGATGGATAGATGCACTTTAATGGATTTTTTTTTTAATATAACTAATTGTGTTCGTCTGAAAGAAGAATGTCACATACACCTAGGATGACTTGAGGGTGAGTAAATCATGGACTAATTTTTATTTTTGGGTGAACTATCCCTTTAAATGGTGAGACTTATTTTTTGTAAACAAAATTATATAAAAATTTGAAGTCAAAAAGTCTTTAAAAAGTATTTTGCATTTATCTTCTTCGTCTACCTACACCACACGTTTGCTAAAACGTGACAATATTGGTGTTTGGCTTTCAAATATATAGGCTCTTTCTCTATTTACTATTTTTTTATGTGTAATTAAATTACAGTGACTTATGAAAATGTTAAACGATAACAAAAAAATAAAAATTCTGTAAAAAGCTAGGATATGTTGAATAATATTAATTTGTTGCTTTGCCTGTTTTTGATGTGCACGACGCCTCCTGCCATTTAAAGGAACACGCCACTATTTAAAAAAATAGACTCATTGGTAGACTTGGTGTGCTTCAAATTCAAAGGAGAGCCAATCAAAAGCATCAGAATGATTTACCAAACACGCCATTATTTATGAAAATAGTGAAAAAACATTTTCCAGCTCCCCTAGAGTTGAACAGTTGAGTTTTACCGTTTTCGAATCCATTCAGTCGATCTCCGGGTCTGGCGGTAGCACTTTTAGCATAGCTTAGCATAGATCATTGAATCGGGTTAGACCATTAGCATCTCGCTCAAAAATGACCAAAGAGTTTCGATATTTTTCCTCTTTAAAACTTGACTCTTCTGTAGTTACATCGTGTACTAAGACCGATGGAAAATGAAAAGTTGCAATTTTCTAGTCCGATATAGCAGGAACTATTCTCTCATTCCTGCGTACATTTTTTTTTATATCAGTAAGAAGAAAAACCTGTTTTTGTACTACAGTATAATGGTGTTTTCTCTTAAATATAACTATCATTTTTGGAGCTTGACAGCCGTAGTACCCGTTCACTTTTATTGTATGAAAAAGCAGAGTGAACATTCTGCTAAACATCACAAAATAAGCCGTACAGGTTTAGAATGACAATAAATGACAGAATTTCATTTTTGGGTGAACTGTCCCTTTAAATATGGTTTTAGTTTTGTAGCATGAATGAGTTACAATCTCTCATGCTGTTCATCGTTTTATATTCAGCCTTCAAAACAAACGTCAAGCTAAGTGGTGTGTGTGTGTGTGTGTGTGTGTGTGTGTGTGTGTGTGTGTGTGTGTGTGTGTGTGTGTGTGTGTGCGTGTGTGTGTGTGTGTGTGTGCGTGTGTGTGTGTGTGTTAGGCTTGCTGTGGATCAGATTCATGAGGTCAAAAATTCACGCTGTGTCCATCTGCACACAGACAGTAAAATCTGACAGGACAGAAAAACAGACCCACTCACATGAGACTGACAGTGACACACACACACACACACACACACACACACACAGTCAATTTTGACAGACAGATTACTGGAGGGTGCTCATCAAACACACACCAAAACACTGAAATTTGCACACACACTGGTGACCCACAGGGTTTCTCATACGCAAATGTTTCTGTCACTTTGATTGGCAGGTCAGGAAACTTTGAGACTGTGGACACTCACACACATCACTCCACGCCTTCAGTATTCTTCTATTACAGCCTTCAACAAACAATTTCTGAAACACTTTTCTGTCTCATCGGAAGCATTAGGAAGTCGGATTCATTTGGATAAATCAGCAAATGATCCTGTTCAAAAAGTTACTACATCCACCACATTTTATGTTTTCTTTTGTATAGCAATAAAATAAGTTAATAGATATATATAGTTATTCAAATCTAAACTAAAATTAAGAAAACTGAAATTATAAAAATACATACTTTAATAGTGTATAAATAATTCTAAAATAACACTGATACTGATATATATATAAATAAATAAATAAATAAATAAATAAATAAATAGTATACATGCACACACATATACACAGATCAGGCATGACATTGAGACCACCTTCCTAATATTGTGTTGGTCCCCCTTTTGCTGCCAAAACAGCCCTGACCCGTCGGGGCATGGACTCCACTAAACCCCTGAAGGTGTGCTGTGGTATCTGGAACCAAGATGTTAGCAGCAGATACTTTAAGTCCTGTAAGTTCATGGATTGGACTTGTTTGTTCAGCACATCCCAAAGATGCTCGATTGGATTGAGATCTGGGGAATTTTGAGGCCAAGTCGACACCTCAAACTCATTGTTGTGCATCTCAAACCATTCCTGAACCATTTTTGCTTTGTGGCGGCGCATTATCTACTGAAAGAGCCACAGCCACCAGGAATACCGTTTCCATGAAAGGCTGTACATGGTCTGCAGCACTGCTTAGGTTGGTGGGACGTGTCAAAGTAACATCCACAAGGTTTCCCAGCAGGACATTGCCCAAAGCATCACTGCCTCCGCCGGCTTGCCTTCTTCCCATAGTGCACCTGGTGCCATGTGTTCCCCAGGTAAGTGACGCACACACACCCGGCCATCCACGTGATGTCAAAGAAAACGTGATTCATCAGACCAGGCCTCCTTCTTCCATTGCTCCGTGGTCCAGTTCTGATCCTCACGTGCCACTGTTGGCGTTTTCGGCGGGGTCAGGGGTCAGCATGGGCACCCTGACCGGTCTGCGGCTGTGCCGCCCCATACACAACAAACTGAGATGCTCTGTGTATTCTGACACCTTTCAATCAGAACCAGCATTAACTTCTTGAGCAGTTTGAGCTCCAGTATCTCGTCTGTTTGATTGGTCCACACGGGTCAGTCTTCACTCCTCACGTGCATCAATGAGCCTTGGCCGCCCATGACCCTGTGGCCGGTTCTCCACTGTTCCTTCCTTGGAGCACTTTTGATAGAGACTGACCACTGCAGACCGGGAACAGCCCACAAGAGCTGCAGTTTTGGAGATGCTCTGACCCAGTCGTCTAGCCATCACAATTTGGCCCTTGACAAACTCACTCAAATCCTTACGCTTGCCCATTTCTCCTGCTTCTAACACATCAACTTTGAGGACTAAATGTTCACTTGCTGCCTAATATATCCCACACACTAACAGGTGATGAAGAGATAATCAGTTTTATTCACTTCACCTGTCAGTGTATAAATGTCAGCTGATGAAATAATGTATTATTAACTTATTAGAAAAACACACATGATGTCATCAGATTTATTGTTAAACTGGCACAAAACCAATGTGGGCTTTCAAACTTGATCAGATTTTCTTTAAAAAAATATATTTTAATTGAATCACCTGATAGTTACATATATTTAAATATATCCCTCCTAAAAAGCTTCATTGCAGTTTGCTACTTTTCGTTATTAGGTTGTGTAGTTAACCTTCGATTACGAGGAGCTTGAGAAGCAGATTCACCAACACTGAACAACGCCAACCAGAAGTGAACAGAACATGTATCTCTGATTTTTCCAGGTGCAGCGATTTGTGCGTTTACTCCAGAAACCCTGAAGCTCTGAGCAGCTGCATGTGTGATGTTTGAACATCATCCGCACAGTGTTTGTGAAAGTTTGCAGTAGTTCGTCAGCGAGAATCCTGGAGGCAGAAGGAGGTATTCATGGTAATTCCAGAGGCTTCTCTTTAAAGTCTCACTCAGTCTGTTCACATCCCTCTCTGACTAAATCTGAGGCTGGCGGGGGGGTATGGGTGACAATTCTGTTGCTATGGCAACTAGCCGTGCAGGGTATTGGTTCTGATTTTGTACCATCTCCAGCTCAGAGTGCAGACGGCACGAGAAAGGAAACTGTCGAAAGAATAGTTCTGTCGATTGTGCCCCACACACACACTCACTTGGACTATCATTAATCAGATAGCTCTAAGTGTGTGTCTGTGGGGTAAATGCTGCAGGCAGGACAGGGCTAATGCATGTCATGCGGGCCATAGAGATCACTGTCGGGAGAGTTCAGCGAGACGGGTCCATTAACGCTGACACACGGGCGTCTCACGACGGGAGAGCCAGTTTCATCTCTGTAAACCCTACAGACTGCCCGTGGCGGAAATGAGGAGGGCAGATGTGTGAGCCGATGGGCTTGTGTGCGCGAGATCCTCCAGCAAGAGCGTAAGAGGATCTGGGATATTGCTACGGTCACACGTTTGTAATCCTACAAGCTCCGTCCACGTTGGCCATTCCAAACATAACAACATGCATTAAACTATTAAAAATTAGCAATTAAAACAATTAAAAGCGTGCAATTCCAGCACCAAACGGAATAGTAAAAAAAAAAAAAAAAAAACATTCCCCCCCGCAATGCGATGGTGTTCTGGCTGGTTGCTAGGGTGTTGTCAAGTCAAGTACATTTATTTATATAGCACTTTAGACAATGCAGTTTCAAAGCAGCTTCACAGTAAAGATGATGTTCTGGGCTGCGTTTCCCAAGAGCATCGTAAGCCTAAGTTTATCGTGGAGACCATTGGAGGCAATTGTTTTACGGTCAACTGAATGATTTTGGGAAACGCAGCCCTGATTGGTTGCTAAGGCATTACTAAGGTGTTCTGGGAAGTTGCTGGGGCATTTAAGGTGCTCTGAGTGGTTTTCAGCTTATTTCTTAGTAAATCACCCTCATGTCTCTGTCATGTTCTGGTGTCTAGGCATTACTATGGTGTTCTGGGTGGTTGCTAGGGTGTTGCTAAGTCAAGTAACGTCACATTCATTTATATGCCACTTTATACATACAGATTGTTTCAAAGCAGCTGCACCGTAAAGAAGGTGTTCTGGTTGGCTGTTAAGGCATTCCTAAGGTGTGCTGGGAGGTTGCTAGGGCGTTGCTAAGGCATTCTGGGTGGTCACTAAGGCATTTCTAAGGTGTTCTGGGTGGTTTCTAGCTTATTCCTTAGTAAATCACCCTCAAGTCGCTGTCATGTTTTGGCATTACTAAGGTGTTCTTGGTGGATGCTAGGGTGTTGCTAAGTTCTGGGAGGTTGCTAGGGCATTACTAAGGTGTTCTGGATGGTTGCTAGGTCGTTGCTAAAGTGTTCTGGGTGGTTACTAGGGTGTTGCTAAGTCAAGTAAAATCATATTCATTTATATAGCACTTTATACAATACAGATTGTTTCAAAGCAGATTCACAGTAAAGAAGGTGTTCTAGTTAGTTGATAAGGCATTACTAAGATGTTCTGGGAGGTTTCTAGGGTGTTGCTAAGGTGCTCTGGGTGGTTTCTAGCTTATCGCTTACTAAATCACCCTCAAGTCTCTGTGATGTCTGGGCATTACTAAGGTGTTCTTGATGGATGCTAGGGTGTTGCTAAGGTTTTCTGGCTGGTTGCTAGAGTGTTGCTAAGGTGTTCTGGGTGGTTGCTCCTTATTCAACCACCCTCTTTGTGATGGCCTGAATGGTATCTAGATATGGCTATCCCCAAAAATGCATAGTTATGTATATGTGTGTGTGTGTGCATTCTTGAGCAGATGTTTTGTTCTGTCGTGTGTGTGTGTGTGTGTGTGTGTGTGTGTGTGTGTGTGTGTGTGTGTGCGCTCCAGAAATGACAGACCTTGAGCTTTGAGACACTTTGATCCTCTGTGTTTCATCTATGGCCTTAGATCAGTAGTCTAACAGAGGGGAATTTACACACATGCACACACACACACACACATGCACACACACACACACACACACACACTTTTCATTTATAAGTCTGCCTTTATGTATATACAACCGTATTAGAAATTAAAAGGGGGATGCCAATTTAACATGTTAATTTAACTTATTTAAAAACGCAATAACATTTTTAAAACACTATGCATGCATGTAGGATTCCTTAACAAGGGATTTTCTTACTATTAAAGAAAAAAAAACATGAGACATGACGCAACTCTAAATGCATGAAAACATGGCCTACCAATTAAATATATTGTTGCATAGACATTCTCACTACTCATTGATTTCATCTACACACAAAAGTCTTTGCAATTATTCCAATTTGAATATTCGATAATGAATTATTGTAATGAAATGACAGGGCAAATTAAAAGCCAGTTGGGGAAAAATCATCCTGTTAATTTATCTAGCTAATTTGAATAAACACAATAATGCAAATAAATCTCTGCTGCCTGCTCTTTCAATCGCTTTCATACTGATTTCTCTGCTTTCCTTCTCTCTCAACTGTTAAATATTCCTCTCACACTTTCGGCACTGCCGGGAGGAAGAGGAGGATGACGAAGACTTGACAGCTCCTCCGCATGGAACACAGACCACCGCGCAAACATCCCATCCTGCCTGAGAGGGAGGCAGACAGGAAACGCATCATAAACACTGTAAGGGCCTTTAATGATCATGAAGTTTGCTCTATTAGCTTGCAGTTTCTAGACAGTATTGTGTCTGACCTGAGACCTGGACCGATGCCTACTGCACAAAAACATGGCTAGGGATTTTCAAGCTGCAAAGCTCTGATCTGATTGTCTGGCTTCACGCAATTTCCAGGAGTCGGGAAGCACAGATTTATATCATTCCACCGGGAAATAAAGTCATGTTTATGAGTTCCCAATGCTAAAATTAACACTTCTGTGGGAGAACTGGGATTTGGCGAGATTTGACATAATCCTATGTTGACAAAATCAAAGTAGATGCCATGTTTCATTTTGGTATTGCTAAGGTGTTCTGGGTGGTTGCTTGGGGTTACTAATGTGTTTTGGGAGGTTGCTAGGACATTGTTAAGGTGTTCTGGGTTGTTGCTAGGGCATTGCTACGGTTTTCTAGGTTGTTGCTAAGGTGTTCTGGGTCGTTGCTAGGGCATTAATGAAATTAAAAAAACTAGGATGTTCTTGGAGGTTGCCAAGGCATTACTGAGGTATTCTGGGTGGTTGCCAGGGCATTGCTAAGGTGTGCTGGGTGGTTACTAAGGTGTTCTAGGTGGTTGCTATGGTGTTCTGGGTGGTTGCTAGGGCTAAGACCTTTCTAGGGCTGGACTAGGGTGACCAAACGTCCTGTTTTCCCAGGACATGTCCTGTTTTTAAGTCTTGTCCTGGCCCTAATAATTTTCTATCCATACAGAGGGGGCATACTTTAAATGTATTGAAATTAATAAGGCATCTTTGAGTAAACTTCGAGTATCATTTGAGTATCTCATTGCCGGGCGGAGTGTTGTTACTAGGGCATTGCTAAGGTGTGCTGGGTGGTTACTAAGGTGTTCTAGGTGGTTGCTATGGTGTTGCTAAGGTGTTTTGGGTGGTTGCTAGGGCTAAGACCTTTCTAGGGCTGGACTAGGGTGACCAAACGTCCTGTTTTCCCAGGGCATGTCCTGTTTTCCCAGGGCATGTCCTGTTTTTAAGTCTTGTCCTGGCCCTAATATAACAATTTTCTATCCATACAGAGGGGGCATACTTTAAATGTATTGAAATGAATAAGGCATCTTTGAGTAAACTTCGAGTATCATTTGAGTATCTAATTGCCGGGCTGAGTGTCCTGGTTTTCGGTAATCAAAATATGGTCACCCTAGCTAAGACCGTTTACCCAAAAATACAAATTTTGTCATAATTTATGATACATGTCATTCCAAACCTGTATGACTGTTGTTTTATAGCCTGACGTTGTCATACTCAATTCTAGTCAGAATATGAGTCTGATACTGCTCCTTTGGGCTGTGATTATGGGGCGTGTCTCAACCGAAATGCCTCTGCACTCAATACAACCAATCAGAGCAACGGAGCAAGTGACGTATGTTGAGCGATGTATAGTAGTAGTGGGAAGTTGGGATCATTTTACGGACTCGGATCTTTGAAACTTGTCCAACAAAATGAACAAATCTTTTTTTCAAGTAATTTCGTTAATTTCAGCAGAATAGAATTAAAATGTCACATGTTGAATTCCCCAACACATCTAGTACTTATGCAAACGTTGATCACATTTAGAATAAATGATAAGCGAATGCAGCCAAGGCCAGACTTTAAGAAAGAAAGGATTCATTAATTGCTTAGCTGGGTCTTCAGGCTATGCAATCTGTTCGTTCACCTCAGTCATTCTTTCTTCACATTTAATCACGTCTGTTCCCTGGAAAGATTAGTTTGCCTCTCGAGTCTTCAGGTTCGAGTCATTCGTTCACCAACTCACAGCCCCACAGGCTGAATGCAGAAGATCCTGAACAGAACCGATGGCATGCAATGCATGCACGGACAACACAAAATGAACGAATCGCTCTCTGAGACAACTCGTTGTTCCTGAGTCATATTAAAGATTAGTTCAAAAAGAATAAAAGCTTCATGAACGACATGCAGGGCCGTTTTTAGGCATAGGTGGTCACCTAGGGCGCCATCAGCTGAAGGGGCGCCAATGAACGCATATCAGGGGTGTGTGTAAAGGGTGTCACGGCCACCCTGAAACATGATTGCCGCCCCCACTGGTTCCCCTAACACTATTGGGATAGAGTACTGACAATCAGACAATTCCTATATTGGATCAGAGTACCGTCAATTCAATTACTTGACTTTTGCATGTAAAGTTTGCATTTGGAGCGCTCAACAACACCATTAGATCAAAGAGCTCGGTGAAAGCTTTGCCAAGGTAAGCCTTTTTCTAACCACACAATAAAGCTACATTTAAAGGCCAATTAAAAAAAACAGGTACAATAAAAAGTGCACAAATCTGTATTTTGTTGTATTTGTGGCAGTCGAGAAATCACGCTGTGAAATGGGCAGATAGCGTAATATTGCTCTGTGTATTGTAGAGGCAAGATATAGGCTAACCACACTCACTTTAGCATTTCATTATATTATTATATTTTGACTCTATGAAGCTTTCTTCTCTTACGTGCACCTTCAAAAGGTGTGCGTTTTTGCACCAATGCATTGTTAAAGGATCAGTGTGAAATTGTCCCTTATAAAACTTTAACGGCCAATTTAAAAACAGTATAATAAAATTTGCTAATTCACAATATTAATTACATCCTTTATTAAACCGCTTTGTCGAATTTATTGCATCTTTACGGATGGCGTTGAATGCTGAATCGATTCATTCAGTTCTAATAGTGTCGTACAGGGCATAGCTGTGTTATTTAAAGGGGAAGTTCAAGCATCAATGAGAAACAAAGACCACACTGAATCAATATTTATTCTTGTTACTTTCATGTGACTGGTCAAGCTTTTATACGTAGTTTCCAAATTGTTTTTGTATATATTTGTTAATAAGGATTACAGTTCCAAAATGGTATGTGTGTATATATTTGTTAATAAGGATTAAAATTAATACCAGTAATACCATTACCATTACCATTGGGGTGCCAATAAGGATTTCGCCTAGGGCGTCAAAATGGATAGAAACGGCCCTGACGACACGCGTCTAAGGCATAGTTGTCGTTTACATGTCTATCTGTACTGCTAATACTGAGATGCTTTGTACTGTTTAATACAAATAAATAAAAAAACGCATAGTTGTCAACAGAACTCAACTACACACACGCTGGAAGAAGTAGTAGAAGAAGAAGAAGAAGAAGAAGAAGAGTGTAAACGATCTTTGTCGGTGTTGTAAAAATAATTTAAGGATACACGGAGTACTTTAGCCTGACGTCATCATACTCAGATTCAAACGAATTTAACCCAAGCGCTCATGACGCGGATGGATACGTTACTGCTGATCATCTGTCCATCATCGTATAAAGCCTGCCCTGACAATTTGATTGGTCCGAACTGCTCTGGTTCGAGCATAATTACTCCACAATGGATTAAGTCCAGACCAAACTTGTTGTGGGCGGGGCTTAGTTCGGCTGGCATCCAGGCTACTTATTGTATTTTGTTCTGAAAGACATTTTGATGAACTGTTTTTGTCTATGCAATGAAAGCATTTCATTATTTATTCTTTCCTGTAGCGCATGACTAGCAACACCAATGTCAAGGGTTTGATCCCCATGGATGCATGAACTTAAAAAAATTGTTTGCCGTCACTGCTATGTTAGTTGGAACCACATTAACTTCCATTGTATGGGAAAAAACACCAGAGGCATTTTTCAAAACATGTTCTTTTAGAACAAATAAAATCATTTAGGTTTGAAATGACAGGTCTGAAATGAGGGTGAATAAATGATGGCACAAGTTTCATTATTAAAATTAAATATGAGACGGTAGCATGACAAAACAAACACGTGTATGCTATTTTATATTACTGTTTTGTGAATTACTGCATGTCAAATTTCATATTTACTGGTCCAAACATCATATTAAAAATGCAAACTGTGTTTGGTCACTTTACATGGTGGTCAGACAGTCTCTCCATGTGTAAATGAGGAGCGTTTAGCCTAGACAAAATATGATACAATATGAGTCACACACGCATGCACACAGATAAAGGAATAAATCACCCAAAAAAGGATTTCCTGTGAATCATGACTTAAAGTTCAGTCTGTTCCTCACAGAAAGCTAAAGCACAAGTTCTGTGGACCACTTTCATTTCTGAGTTGTTTTGTGGTCATCAGCCCTCCATCTGACCTGAGACTGAAGCAGTAAACGCTGTAATAACGGTGTGTGTGAGAGGGTCTTACAGCGGCCAGACTCACAGACAGCAGACTAGATTGTGGAACACATTTTACCTGCAATGATGCTGATGAATATAATGCAATGATGATGGTTATGAAGATGACAATGATGATGATTATGATGATGATTGTAACTTCCTGTAGTTTCTCATCTGGACTGAGCGGCTGATGCTGAAAAAGTCAAACACAGGGATACTCTCACACACACAAAGGTTTGTTTCACTATTTTAACTGAACATTTGAATTGTTACACTCAATATAGAACACTGAAATACTTTTGGACACTGTTTGTGTGCAAATCAAACAAAAATAATAATCACTCTATGGCCTGGTTTACACCTGGTATTAAGATGCGTTTCCATCAATCCAATCACAAGTGGACGACTCTTAATACAGGTGTTAACAGGGTCTAACCACTTCCAGAGGTAGTCGAAAACGCATTCGACCGGATTGCTTTTGTAGTGTACACACACACCAGGGTCGGACTTGGAGCAAAAAAGCAGCCAAAATGAATAAAAATGCTCCAAAAAAACAAGATATGGTGCAAAAAAATAAGCTCTATAAATTCTTGTTTTTAATATATCTTAGCAATATCACAGGTGCAAAAGTGCTGTTTTTCTGAATATCAAAACTCTTGCAAATGTGATATTGATTTTATACAAGTTAATAGGCTATTAGGTGCTTACATTTCAGACACTATATTGTCTATTTTTCCTTTATTTTGCCAACGGAAATAGTTTTAATCAGTAAGGCCATTGCGCATCTCTGAGCAAAACTTTCAGTTTCATTACTAAACAAATCTGCGTTTTTGAACGAATCGTTCAAATGAGCGACTCAATGACTCACTCAGCCACTTCTGCTTTGAATCAGCCGTTTTGAATGAATCGTTTGACTGAATGATTCAATGAGTAACTCGTTACGGCAATAACCGTTACTGGCAGTTTTAGTATCATTTTATTTTAGCTGAGGGGTGAAGATTGAATGCTGTTTTTGTTTTCGGTTGTTATTGTAACAATAGTTTGAGTTAAAGAGATTCAACTTTGTCGGCTGGAGACCCAAGTTTGGTTTGAAGACGAAAAAAGTACCAAGCACAATGTTCTCTCACCATTACTTTCAGAAATGTATCTTAGGCCGCGTTTCCACCGCAGGAACTTTCCCCAGGGACTTTGGGGTGGTACTCGGTGTGTTTCGACCGCAGGAACCAGGGTCTAAATGAAGTTCCGGGTAAATATTTCCCCCTCCGAAAGTCCCTGCTTGCGAGGTAGTACTTTCTCAAAGTTCAGGAACTTTTGGGGGTGGGACTTGGGCGCTTAACATGCTGATTGGTTGAGCTCACTCAGCATTTTATTTCAACCGGCATTTTTAAAAGTCTTTTGCGAGGTTCGTTCTGCGTTCAGTAAATATCAGTCTTGCTCTTTCTGTCTGATGGCGCGCGTTCGTCTCAGCAATCTCACGGTCAATGTCCGCATTGGCTGATAACATACATTGTCTAATTTTAAATCTAGTTTTAAGAATATGCTTTAGTATCAGTGCTTGTCTCTTTACCGCAGTTTTGTTAATCACCTCTTTAGTAAACCAATACATTACCAGCAAAAGCAGCGCTGCTTGAATCTCCTCCATACTTGTTATTGTTGCAGACAATATCGCACGAAAATGATTACTGTCCGTCACTGACTGGGAGGAACAGTTGCGCGCAGTCCTACATCACCGGACTAATTTGGCTAATCTTCACGTTACTTTAGACCGCAGTGGAAACACAGACAGTAGCAGGTCTGGGGGACAAACGTTCCTGTAAAAAAAGTTCCTGGTACAAATTGTTCCGGGTAATTTTGCTGGAAACGGGGCTTTAGGCTATCTTGCGGCTGTCAGAGCAGAAACAAAAGCTGCTGCTCTATGCGTTTTCCTGTCATCTCCGGTTAGGTTCATATGTAAATTGTGCGAGCTTATTTCGTCCATTAGATAGAAAGATCTGAAAAGGCCCATACATTCCCCCCCCCATAAACCCTCCCCTCGAAGAAATCAGGACAGAAGTGGTTGAAAGTGGACAAAAGAGACGGATTCAAACACCAGGTGTAAACAGGAATGTGTCTCCCTCGTCTTAACCATTTCCCCGCCATTGACAGAATTTTCCGGCTTTCCGTGTTTTCACTGTTATATGGTAGTGGGCGCTATTAAGCAACTTCTGAAAGAGTACTGAATTCCTGGATCAAAACACAAGCAAAAAAAGAGCAGGAAAAAGCGATAAAAGCATTGCTTATTAACGTCTTAAGCACAATTGCTCTTGAACACAATTTTTTGTTCACAATGTTACTTCTTTTATGAGACTTATCAATATTAAAATCTCGATAAAAAAAGAACGCATGAAGAATGAATGCATGTATTACACATTTCCAGTTGAAGTTACAATCCAGTCACAATCTTCCAGTGAAGGCCAAGTAAAATCCCACTCATTTCTCCATGTTTTTCAGCATTCAGCATTCAATGTGGACTGACAATTTCCAATGTTTTCAGATGTGATACTTTGCAGTAAATCAATAGAACTCCTCGATAAATCAAATAAATTACTAAAAAATATAAATAAAATAAAATATGGACTGACAATTTCCAATGTTTTCAGTTGTGATACTTTACTGCAAATCAATAGGGCTCCTCTATAAATAAAACAAATATAGACAATTTCTAATGTTTTCAGAAGTGCATCCACTGACCTGCCGACCAATAGGAACTCTCCGACGAGGTTCTGCCGCCTCATGGCCATGAGGATGTTTCGTACGGTCATGCCCTCACAGAAACACGCCACCACGCGAGCCTTGGGCAGGTACTTGCGCAGTTTCGCCAGCAGACGGTCGAAGTTCTGCTCGCCGGCGTTACTCCAAATTTTATCTGAGTGAGCGATACAAATCCCTTCCTTTCCAGCCATCTCTTTAAACGCCTCCATCCCGCTCTCGCCATAGTTACCTAGAGAGAGGGGGGAAAAACAGAGGGATAGTTATGAATATTCCAGCAGGGAAATCAGTAATGAGTTATAATATTATACTGAACAAAATTATAAACGCAACACTTTTGTTTTTGCCCCTTTTTTTCACAAAAGGCCTATTTCTCTGAAATATTGTTCACAAATCTGTGTTAGTGAGCACTTCTCCTTTGTCGAGGTAATCCATTCATCCTTTGCAATAATCACGCCGCCTAATCAGCATCTTGATATGCCACACATGTGAGGGGAATGGATTATCTCGGCAAAGGAGAAGTGCTCACTAACACAGATTTGTGAACAATATTTCAGAGAAATAGGCCTTTATAGAAAAAGTCTTAGATCTTTGAGTTCAGCTTATGAAAAATGGGCGCAAAAACAAAAAAGTGTTGTGTTTATAATTTTGTTCAGTGTTTATACTTAAGTTTGACACTTTTATCTATCTATATATAAACAATCTATCTATATCTACAGCAAATTTCTTTCAGAGATCTTTGTAGAGACTCAAACCTTGAAATAATGTAGGACATTTTTTTTTTTTTTTTCAATCTTCTAGAGCAAATTTCATCTCCAAAGCATAGCTCAGCAAACAAACACACAGAACATTGTGTTACAGTGTGAAAGACTGAAACTGTGAAGTCAGACTACAGCTGTATGGATTTACTAAAGTTTGCACAGACAGTATTGACTCTCTCTTCCAGTGTTTTTCCTGCTTTCTCTGATGGACAACTTGAGGATGGAGAGGTGTAAAAAGGTGATTCGTCTCACACACGTAAAATACGCAAAAGCCAACCACACACACTGATATGTACACGTAAATGAAGCTGTGAAAGTGTCAGATGAGTGTGTGAGAGAGCTTCCTCGGAGAGGTTTGGTCAGGTTCTGATGATGTGGTGGCTCTGGTTGTTGTGGGTTTGTGTAAAGTCTTGTAATTAGTCTCACAGTGAGAGTAGCAGACACGAACAGATGGCACACACACACACACACACCGCTGACAAACACACAATCACAGTCTCCGTTCATGAAGGGGACACCAGCCTTCACTTCCTGTCAAAGATCATTGAACAGATCATTTTCTCAGTCCTTGAAATGAATCACAACTAAACATTCGATTAAACTAATGATCTCTATTTTTCAAGGCCCCATAATATCCTTTAGGAACACAACAGAGAGCTCAAAGCAGAAATACAATATCTGTAACTGAAGTAATGACCCACAGGAAAACGCTTATGAAATACAATAAAATATGGACTGACAATTTCCAATGTTTTCAGATACTTTGCAGTAAATTGATAGGACTCCTCGATGAAGAAAATAAAATTTAAATAAATAAAATAAAATTTAAATAAATAAAATAAAATAAAATATGGACTGACAATTTCCAATGTTTTCAGATACTTTGCAGTAAATTGATAGGACTCCTCGATGAAGAAAATTAAATTTAAATAAATAAAATACAATTTAAATAAATAAAATACAATTTAAAAAATAAAATAAAATATGGACTGAAAATTTCCAATGTGTTCAGATACTTTGCAGTAAATTAAGAGGACTCCTCAATGAATAAAATAAATCAATAATAATTAATCAATACAAAAATAAATCAATAAATTAAATTAAATTGAATAAATAAATATGGACTGACAATTTCCAATGTTTTTAGTTGTGATACTATACTTTTGTGATAATTTAAATAAATAATAATAATAATAAAATATGAAAACTGACAGTTTTTAATGTTTTTAGATATGCTAATTTGCTGTAAATTAATAGGACTCCTCGATGAAGAAAATACAATTTAAATAAATAAAATACAATTTAAATAAATAAAATAAAAATAAATAAAATATGGACTGACAATTTCCAATGTTGTCAGTTGTAATACTTTACTTTTGTGATAATTTAAATAAATAAAAAATAATAAAATATAAAAATGGACCGACAATTTTCAATGTTTTTAGATATGATAATTTGCAGTAAATTATTAGGACTCCTCGATGAATTAAATAAATAAATAAATAAATAAATAAATAAATAAATAAAATAAAATAAAAAATAAAATAAAATATGGACTGACAACTTCCAATGTTTTTAGTTGTGATACTTTACTTTTGTGATAATTTAAATAAATAATAATAAAAAATAAAAATAAAATATGAAAATTGAGATTGATCTAGTTTTTAGATATGCTAATTTGCAGTAAATTAATAGGACTCCTTGATGAATAAAATAAATAAAATAAAATATGGACAGATAATTTCCAATGTTTTCAGTTGTGATACTTTACTGCAAATCAATAGGGCTCCTCGATAAAATAAAAAATAAAATAATTAATAAATTAATTAAATAAAATTCCATATCGCCTGAAACGCCCCACCAATGTTTTACGTTCTAAAATCCCTTAAGAGAAAGTAAAAAAAGATACAAAGTTTAAGCATAGAGTCCTAACATGAATATGATTAGCATAGCTCTGTTCATTTTGTGATGAGAAATGATCTGTATTTTGATTGCATACTTTGGTATCTTGACAAATCCAAGCCGTTTGAGAGGCTGAGATCTCTAGAGACACATGAGTCTTTTTCTCCAGAAAAATCAGCTGAGCAAAAGTCTCCATTTAATCTCACTGCTGTAGGAGAAATGATAGAGATCTCATTAGTGCTTTCCTAAGGGATGGCTAAATACAGAAAACGCACAAACACACACACGGCTCTACCTCGAAGTGCTGCACTCGCTCGGCTGGAGTGTGAATAAATATCACAGCAGAAAATCGAACTTCTGAACGTGAAACGCTGCCCTTTCCAACCTGTGCAGGAACACATCAGATTTCAGAGAGAGTGTGTGTTGGTTTCCGCTGTGCTGGTAACAGTTGTGTTACCTGAGTGAGTGTTGACATGGATGTGCTGTAATTACCACAGACACACTGGAGCTGAAGAGAGATGCTATCAGGACTGTCTCTCTATCTCTCTCTCCCTCCCTCTGGCTGCGCTTCAGCAATCTGGACTTAATTGCTGCGATAGGTGAAGGAATGTGTAGGCCTTCATTCATTCTTCTGGCTTCAAAGAGGACCTATTATGCTATTTTTTTCCCATGTTCGTGTTTCTTTAGTGTGTAATGTTGCTGTCTGAGCGTGAAAAAGTCCCTCCAGCGGGAGTTCTTCTCTATATCAGTGTCACGGTTTCTGAACTCCCTGAAACGCCTCCATTAGTCTTGAGTTTTCTTCCAGGAACGAACACAAACTCCTCATTTGAATAATTCCTGCATAGAGACAGAGCGTATTTAGGCCACGCCCACACCGGGGGGGAAAACAATCCAAAGCTCTCCATTGACTTTGCATTGCGGGAGGCTGCCTCATTGTCATTTCGGACTTATAACAAAAAACAGAACAATGTATAAAAGCTGATATGTGACAAGGTGTACAGCAAACAAGCTAAAAAACACAGAAATAAGTTTTTATAAGCTGTCGACCCCAAAAAACGAGCGTTTAAGAAGATAAAAGTGGACACAGGCAATACGAAGTGACGCTTCAGCAGGATGAATGGGTAAATTTTGGGATCCTGACACTCAGTATGTCTCAGTTTGTGTATGTGTGCAGTAAACATTTTGTCACTGTTAAGTCAAATATCCAAATGTCCGTTTTATATATAATATTCCCTGTCGTTGATTACATTCCCCTCTAGTCGCCGTAGTTATCAGTGTAATATGACCCGCGCGCTCTGTCTCAATGGCCTGAATCCACTTTTTTGTCCTTAAACGCTCGTTTTTTGGGTCAACAGCTTATAAAAACGTCTGGGTTTTTGCCTCTGGGTTTTGTTTAGCTTGTTTGCAGTTCACTTTGTCACATATCAGCTTTTATACATTGTTCTGTTTTTTGTAATAAGTCCGAAATGAGAATGAGGCAGCCTCCCGCAATGCAAAGTCAATGGAGAGCGTTCGATTGTTTGAATCTGAAGGCGTGGCCTTCAGATTATGACGCGTGTCGCTCTGTCTCTATTGTGTGTCCTCCTGTTGTCATGGTTGCTATGTATGTTTCTGTTTGTCGTCATGGTTACTCATTGTTTCACTGATTTCACACACCTGATCCTTGTTTTGTTCATTGAGTTCATTACAATGGCTGTGTCCTTAAATAGGGCATTATTTGAGGGAACAGCCCTTTGTAGTGTTGTCCGAAACCATAGTGGACGTTATCAAGTGCACTCATTCAATCCCACAATGCACCGCAATAACGAGTGTACAACCGATCAGGGCTTGACATTAACACCCGCCAACCTGTCAAATGTGTGTGTAGTTCATCAGTGGTGTGTAACGCAATCACTCCTACTAGCCACTTTGGTGGGTTTAATTTTATATACAATATAACATTTTCAACTGTAGTCTTTTAACCCATAAACGCATACCTCGGGTCTTTGTTGACCCGGGACGTCAATCGTTACCTTCCACGGTTCCTCCTAATTAATTTCTGTATGTAATCAAATATATGTCACTTGATGGTGGATCTGGTTAAGCTGCCAGCCATCAAAATATAGATTTTTAAGACATTAAAAATTATAGTTTTGAGAATATGGTTGAGACGGTGAATATGAGCCAGATGTTGAAGCTCTGATGGAGACAGTGATGATGGTATAAAACATCTGCTCAAATTAAACCCTTCCAAGTTCCAAAAGGTAACGAAACATGCTTTATTTTATTCTTTTGTAATTGTTATTAAAATATCAAGAGTTTTATGGTAATGAAGACTAAAGACCTGAATACGTAATAGTGATTGGCGAAACATTGATGCATTTAAGCATTTATGTGCAATGTTGAGGTTTTTTTTTTTTACTCCGACAGCGAGTGACACACAAACCCGCCTCCACTCACTCGCTTCATTTGCTCCGGATGAATAGTGTTGCTGTTACAGGGGCTTGATTTTCGCCGTGGGATTGTGAATCCTTTTATTAATTCCCGCAGATTGAATAAAGCGTGCATTCATAAAGCGCCTCTCAGAACTAAATTGAGTTCTTTTTCGCTGCTTATTACGCTAAAACAGTCAAATACACACAAAATAATGTCAAAATGCGGGTCTTGGTGAGTATTCACGCAAACACAGTCAGAGTTTTGCAGCCGAGAAAGAAAACGCATGTGTAATAGTATAATGGATCCGTGCATCGGGTCTTAAAGTGACAGCAGCCTAATAAACCTGCTGCCAAATTATGAGATGATATTAAAAATATCCATATGGAAGATTTTCCCCATGGTATCGATGTCAAAATTGTGGCCAGTGAAAATGCTGAGTGGCTAGTAACTTTAGAAAACCACTAGCCACAGTGACTGATGAGCAAAACAGTTCATGTCAAGCCCTGCAACCAATGTACACCCAACAGCTAGAGAATACCCACAATGCACTGTGAGAGTTGGGCGTTGAATGAATTCCCGCGTCTGACCAGTAGATGTCGCCGCAGCTGAATCATCCATCCATCCATTTTCCAAATCTCTGGTCCAATGTGGGTACAGCGTAATATCATACAGGTATAAATTCCTTTTGTATTGATTATTAAATTGTTTATTTAAAGCTGCACTAAGTACATTTTCCGTCCACTAGAGGTCGCCTGTTCAAAACAAAGGCGTAGTTTGATGACGCCACGTATGAGCGCAGAATCTTGGGACATGTGGTCTTCACCTCACAGCCGGTGGGAAAGAATCGGGATAGGACTCGGGCAGAAATCATGTTCATGTGATTATTAACGTTACTGTGGTATGAAGCAGAGCAGGACCGAGTGAAGAGATTGTTAATAAGATGAATGCAACACACGCCTCTCGAGCAGCGGGACTTTTATTATGACACAGTCGCCGGCGCCACTTCTGCTTCTCCGGTCATGAGTATGAGGTAACGCAGCTCTGTTTATCATATTAGATACATCTGAGTGTGTTGAAAGTGATGTTATGACGTTACTCTGTGCGTTCGCTCGGCGGCTGTTATGACACTTGTTCACACTGCAGTGAGAGTAAAGCGTTTCTGCAGAATAAAACCGGAAACCGAAGTTAACGCAGATGTGACGCCATCGACAGGCGACTCCCACACACGTCCCGGTTCCTTGGGTAAAATAGCAATTTTCTCTCGATTTTCAAATAGTTGGAAACATTTGGGATATTGTAAGGACTGAACAAAATATGTAACACTGGCCTAGTGGTTTTTGGATATTTTACTGAAAAAAATGTTACATAGTGCACCTTTAAGGTTTATGCATACAGTTTCAATGACATAGTTCAATGTAAATATTTTCATTACTACTAGAGCTGCCAGTTTGCTACATTTCAAATGATTATTAAACAGCACAAACTATGCAAAAGCGGCAGCCCTTCTGGCACACTCAGGGCCATATTTTAACAATCTAAGCGCATGGTCTAAAGCTGATGGCACAGGTGCACTTAGTGTGTGTCCGAATCCACTTTTGCTAGTTTAACGATGGAAAAAACAGTCGGTGCGCCAGGTGCAGGGCCTGAAATTAACACCCGACCATGTGGCAGGTAGACAATAAGAATTGAGTGATTCATTGGGCAGTTTGAGAGGATGCGACTACGTTCATGCGATCGGAAAGAAGATAAGGCCCTTCTCTGACTACGTTTGGATGTGCGAGTATTAAACTGTTGGTGAGATGGGACGAGATGATAATGCAACGCTGACGTAGGCTACAGTGAGAGTTGCACAGATGTGTGTGCAGTGGCGGCTGGTCAATAGAGGGCGCTGGGGCGCCGCCCCCTTCAAAATTCCAGAAATATACATGTATACAAAAATGATATAAAAAATAGTTTACTCATACGACGTGCCGGCTGTTAGTAAGAGCCTCAGCATTTAATAAAAACTGTCTTTGATGGGTTAACTATTTTATATGTTCTTCAATATGTTTCATGCGGTTTCATGCGCGAGGGACGCCGGACAAATGGACGTCTATCTGAGTCCAAAAACATACGGGCAGCATGTGACCTGAAGCTGGTCTCTAATTGGTTTTTAAAGATCCTCCTCTGGACGCAGGTCGCTGCGTACCTGGCGAATCAGAATTGAATGCGTGTTATTTTATCCAATCTGATTGGTTCTCATCACCTGTCATTCAACTTTCCGCTCTTGGCCACTAAAGCGAAAGTGTGCGGGTGACACAGTCACTCCGACTCCGCCAAAACCTTGTTAGGATGATCACTTTCGTAGAGATGGCAGCAGTTAAATCAAATTCTTTCACAAGGCGTTCGCTGGAAGAAAACAAAAGGATAAAGGAAGGATCCCGAACCTTACCAACGCGATTTACAAATCCAGCAGCAGACCAGTGACAGAGGATGAAGCTGCACTCAGAGCTTCACGCACTTATGAGAAATGTAGGTGGCTGGCTGGATGTGTTGTTAGCAATGCCCTTTATTGCTTTACCTGTCTTTTATTTCAAAGTGTCGGTACTGAAGTTTTGTGGACAACAACAATATCTGACTGAACAATGCAAACGTCATGACACTACTGAGATGACTGACTGTAATCAGAGAGTCATTGAGAAATTTGCTGGCCAGAAAGAAAGGAGAGCAAAATGTATGTTGAAGCCGTGTGTGATGTGTTCACATACGAGCTGCGGTAGGGCTATATCTGTGGACTCAGATTAGCAGCGGTCAGTATGACTGTCTGTGACACGGTACATCAATGAATAAAAAGATTTTTTTAAATGTATATTATAAGAGTTATTATTACTTATATTGATTTCGTTAATAACTTGACAGTCACAGCACTTAAATGTGTATTCTTACAAGTTAAAGAACAATGTTTGTGGGACAAGTGGATTTTTGAAGGGGCAAGGGAAAGAGAATTTTACTAGGCAGATTAAAACATCAATAACAAAAAACTAGGGAATCAACAAAATGTAGAATGATTCTGCATTAATTTAGCATAAGTGCCGATCGATAGTGGATAATGTCTAATAAACTGACGTTAACAATGTTGCGCTGTTGACGCCCACACAGCCTCTCGAGGAGAAATCAATGTTACTGAATGATTCAGCGCTTTGAATGAATCGTTTGTTTCAAAGATTCAATGACCTGTTCATAAATGACTGCCTCATTCTTGAACAGTCACCTGCTGCCACCTACTGGTGGTTTACTTTCATGTTTAAACATTCTTTCCAACTTTTCTTGTTTGTGTATTCAAAAATATTTAAAACAATCTCATAACATTTTTTAATGCAGTTGTAATTTTTCAGTGTAAATTATTTAATGTGATTGGCAACAGCCCTACAGTGTCTTATTATTCTAATTTAATTTATAGATCAAATTTAAGAATATAAACTGAAAGCTGAAGCATAGCCTATATTTAATAAGATTATGGGGGAAAAAAATGCCCTTTATAAAAGGTAAAAATATCAAAGATATGCAGATTTAAATATGTTAAAGCTGATTGAACACTGTTGAGAATATTTCTTCAGAATAAATTATATTTACACACACACACACACACACACACACACACACACACACACACACACAAAAACCCGTACAAGCACGTGTACAGGCTTAATGTCGACGAGAAAAAAAAGTGGCTGGTAAAAAGTCACAGTGGCTGGTGGTCAGAGTCTCATCTCCCATTCCCTTTAAAAGCCAGTTGTGCTTGCACCATGGCGGATTCGCTATTTACATGGAGGAATTTACAAGCGGAAAGACTGAACGCTTCTCCAGAAAGGAATCCTTTTATTTTAAAGAGCACCTATCATGGCATTTAAAATGTTCCAAATATTGTTTTAGAAGTCCCCAACAACAGTTTTGCATGCATGCAATGACAATAAAAGACTTTAGTTTTCTTATAATATGCATTTATTTTTACCTGTTTTGACAGCGATTCTCAAATGATTCCTTTAGTGATTCACTTTTCAAAACCCCGCCTTTACGTGACGCTAATCTGCGGTGATTGGTCCCATGACCCAGTCAGTTGTGATTGGTATAGTCTGTGCAGATATTTTCGGAAACGGAACGCCCATCAAAGTCTTATAGTGACAGTAATTTGTTAATATGTGTCAGGAGTTATGAATATGAAAACCGCGTCTGTACCGTTTGATTGTAATATGAGCCTCAGCTGATCTCATTCATAAAAAAACTCCTCTATTCTCCTCACGAAGACTCGCGACAAATCAACATCCCTCAGGGCTTTTAGTTCAAAAGTGTGCAGATGAGGAGACATATGGATAGATTCTCATATGTCTGTGTCAAATTTATAAACAGGAGTATTTTTTATTCAATACTTCCTCAAAATGCGCAGATGTAGCCTAATCATGAGCGATTGAGTCTTTATGTGTTGTTTTCAATTCATACTGGCAGCCGGAGGGCGCTCTGTGCACATGTAGTCCATGTACAGACAGACGAAGAAGAACCATGTGCCATAATAGAAGTCCATAATAAAAGCTTCCTGAGATCGCGAAACATACATTTGACGACTAATAAACACTCAATCGCGACGATGTATGGTTTGTCTTCAAGCCACTTAGTCTTCAAATGCTCATCCTTGGGCAGATGAAAAAAGTTTGCTTTTGAGTCACACTTCAGAACACAGCGTCTCGTCGCCATGATGTTTTCTAGTTTTCACTGGCGTCTTGGAGGGCAATAAGTGGGCGTATCGTATTCAAATAACTTGACAAGTTGACGTCATCTAGTCAGAGAAAAAGCTTCGGTCTTCTAACGATTCTTAAAAATGACTCCGAGTCGACTCTTACTTTTGAAAGAAAATAACTATATATACGGTGCACTGTCATATTTCAAACTATGCAGGATGTTTTTGTTCACTTAGATCTATGTTACACACTACATGAGAGGTAAATTTCAAAATTCCATGATAGGTGCTCTTTAATATTTGGCATGTTTGTGTGCTTCTGCGCATCCCTGTGTGTGTAATAAGCAGAGTGTACGCGGGTTGTGCACCCGTCTATAGGCGCATATGACTAACGAATCCTTTAAATAACACAAAAAATACCGCGCTATTGACCAGGTTTTTGTTGGTCAATGGCTCAGTCGATTTCAGTTCCTCAAAATAGAAACGCGCCAACAATGCGCCTGAACACACCTGGTTTTCAGACCAGCACACCCATGAGTGAACAGATGGGCACGAGTGCATTTGCTTTTTAAACAACGTGGCACTGGACGTGAAAATGAGAACTGCGTCAGGATGAAACTAGCAAAAAACTATTATTGCCCTCGTTTGAATTCACTCCTTCAAGTGAACTATATTAGTGGACTAATGTAGGGAATAGTGAATGCTTTCAGACACATCCTCTGGGTATATATTGCCCTCAGTTCATTGTCTGGTGTTGGCTGTGCTTTAGCACACTGTCGGATTACTCTCTTTCTTTAACTTAATAAAGTTCACACTGCTATTAGATCAGCTTTGCCTCTCGACGTCTTCCTGCCTGACTTGAAGGTACAACAACATCTCATAACAAACTCCTCCGTGACTCACTTCTTCATAAGAGACCGTTCTGTGACTGCAACTGACAGATGAAACCACAACCTGCAGGTAACTCTTCATCTAATTCCACATGCAAAGAAATGAGCCAATCACAGCAGAGCTCATTTGCATATATAACGTACTACAGTAGCAAAATCCAGTTCAATTCGAATGCTCAGAGAGAAAACGAGTGAGGAAAAAAGGGCAAGAAACCTCAACTGACATCACAGTGGACTTAAAAAAAAACGCAGCTGTGTAAAATATGGGCTCTTTAAAATATAACCCCCCTAAAAGCTGTCCTGTGTATAAGAGACAGATGCCGCTATCTGTGAAAGGTCTTTCTCAGCACATTTCATTACTGTGAAGTATTTGCACTAAATCAAGTGGAGTATCCAATGATAAAAATCCCCCGCCGCGCCACACTGTCTGAAAAATGTCCCGTGCTGATATCATCTGAAATCCATCCCTTAAAACGCATTTCCCCCTCAGCTTTACCGCTATCATTTTCATGATTTACATCAAAATCCTACAAGCGTTTGTTGTTTGTGAGGAGCGAGTGCTGCATCCTCGACACAGACGCATGAGCAGATGGCACATACATGTCCGTCTCCGCAGGAAACACACACATGCACAGGTACAGTGATGGAGAAGCTCTCCTCGCTGAGGTTAATGTACATATCCCACTCTGTGATTATGCTAATGCTATCTGCACTACATCATAATAACATAACCCTCCTCTAAGTCTATAGAGCGCAACAGTCGGGGTCTGAATGTACAAACTCCATTCATTTTCTCCACAAGGAAACTGATATTAAAGACAGACCGACTGTGAGCTACAGCTCCGAGGTGTGAGCTACGACATTATTTCAGCTTATTTTTTTAATAATCATGTTTAACAGTAGAATTCCAGGTGAAAAACTACATTACCCATAATGCTGTACAGAAGATTCCACCAATCGGAGAGTCGAAAAAAGCCACACACTCCAAAATGGCTCTTTAGCTCCGCCCACTCCCATGAAACACTGCCAATGACGCAATCG